>NW_018020674.1:450402-479785 GCF_002006095.1 Pseudomyrmex gracilis | reverse complement strand
TTTTTTTTTTTTTTTTTCAGCCTCTGCTTTTTAAACTTGTAGTGCTATTATCCGAAAGTTATTATATTTCGAAAGAAGATAACTACGTAAAAAAAAAAAAGAAAAACCAAACTAATCAAGAAACGAAGACCTAAACGCTGGATGTGTACGCGAAATTTTTTTATGTATAATTTTTTAAGTGCAGTATTTTTTTCAAAATCAATACACACAGTGTAATTCGAACTGGATTCAATTCGAAAATTCATGACGGAATGCTTAAAAAGGGAAATGAAAGGGGTTATTTACGTGTACGAGATGAAAATTAAGCATGCGAGATATGAATTTTTGAATTGAATTCAGTTCGAAAATTACTATGCGTGTATTAAAATTTACACGTTTTATAAAACATATATATATACATATATATATTTCGCGCATACGCGCATTCAGCGCTTAAAGTCTTCATTTCTTGTGATTAATTTGATATTAAAAAAATTAACCATTTACAGTTTAATACTAATGAGAGCTTTTTGTGAACAATAATCGTTAAAAAACGGTCAGCACGCGATCGCAAGATATTCCTGCGAATGTAATCTATCAATAAAACCTATTGTTAAAAAAAAAGAAACTAAATCTTTTGTGTACTAAAAGTAAATAGTTCTTTTACATAAACGAATTGTCTCGATTAACGAAGTCCTAATTTTTCTTACGGAGAGAAGCTTTCGAATCTATTGAAATTTTTTTTTTTTTTTTTTCCGCTGGCAGACGCCAGCAATGTGCATGCGGAGAAGAAAACCAGTGTGGAAAGAGTTGCTGAAGGCAGATGCTAATTGCGCGACGCCATTAGAGATGCCATTAATGAACGGTGCTGTACGCGAGCGAGTTATGCGCGTGTATGCCAGCCGAGTGTACGCGCGCTCTCGAGAAGTGGACGACATTTAGGATCGAGTCGTACTCGTACTTTCTCTCCCTCTCTCTCTCTCTCTCTCTCCTCTCTCTGTCTCCTTCTCTCGAGGAACAGGAGCGGCACCTGGCCGCCAGGAACTTTTGCAATTAGCAAAGTAAATTGCCGCTAACCCCCTGAACTTGCTTGCTTGCTTGCGCGCGCGCGCGCGTGCGATACGACTCTCTCGCGATACGATGTTTCATAATTTAATAACGCGCCCGCTTGAGTTTGCGAGAATCGCGGCCACTCTCGCGGCATCTCGGCGATGCAATTTTACCAAAGACGGCGACGCTATAATTGAAGAGAGGAAAAGAAATCGGAGCCTCTCTTTTTCTCCTCTCCCTCTCCCTCCCTCTCTCTCTCTCTCTCTCTCTCTCGCAATATGACGGAATTCCATTTTCCTTGCATACGATTATTTGCACGACGGATCATCGTCCGTCCGTCGTCGAGAAACTTCGTCTTCAGAGATTCTCCGAGAGCGATGCCGCGCGACTCATCGATTTCGCGCTGTTTACTCCCGATTGCCGACATCCCCGAGGATATCGTTAGTCGTAAATATCCTCCGCGGAGAAATATCGCCTTATTGTCCAGCGATATAAAAGCGACTTTACTTCTCCCTATTTATTTTTAATTTTTTCTACACTTTTTTTGAGATAAAACTGAGATGAAATTAGAACGTTCTCTCGGCTAATCGCGTTTAAACGAGAAATTGCGAGTCCAACCGGTGTTAACGCACTTGACACAGTTTGACTTTGAAATTAACATTCAGTATTCGTTATGTCTCTACGGGAAGGGCGTAAAGTAAAAATAATATATATATATATAATTTAATTAAATCCTTACGTGGCCGTTCTTCTGTATCGTTTCATGAATTTCTAATCTCCGGGTCGTAAAACGCGAACAAAGTGCCGCGGCAGCTTTCCCTCCATCTTCGAGCGACGACGGTCTGTTAAGCCACGATATTCCCAGTTAAACCTCGCTACGGCCTTTAAATCCGCCTAACGATGTCGCTTGTTTGAATTTTACCATGTAGACTTCGTAAAGTATGTAAAGGAAAAAGAAGATCGATCCGCGAGTGAACGCGAACGTGTACTCGCGGAGCGAGGGGTTCGCCATTCCATTTGGTTGCCGAGAGACACACAACCGAATGCCGGAAGTCGGATAAAAATAGAGATAAAGAGAGAGAGAGAGAGAGAGAGAGAGAAGCTCTTTGAATGAGCTTTCCATCCGGACCGATTGAGTACGAGAGGTTCTTTGACTCCGGGAAGGATGGAAAAGGCGAAATCGAGTCGGTCACTCGGAAGACGTCTGCGTAGGAATCGAATAACGCTCTTCGGGGAAGGAGAAAGAGGGGGGGTTATCTCCCCCCCAGGAAGGAAAACGCGCGCGCGGCCCATATTGGGGCGCAACGATCGGTCGTCACTCGAGCGCGAAGTACACGTATAATCGTATTGAAAGGCAAATATGCTAGTATATATATATATATATATATATGTATATATATATATGTGTGTATATGTGTGTGTATGTGTGTGTATATCTATCTATCCGCTCGGCGTTGATGCTGCTCTCGTTACAAGATCGGTTTATTCTACCTAGTGCGCGCGCGAAGAGACATGGCGGCGACGAAAAGAATTGAAATTCAAAGGACGCGGCAAAAGCTTTCCCGTTATAAAGGGATCCAATAAAAGGGAAATATTCAAATTCGAATACCGCGTCTTTTCTCTTATTTATGGAACACAGACGGGAACGCATCTCCGGGAGAGAGGATTCTTCCGGTTGCGCGTCGCGCCGTCTTCGTCGCGGCCTGCGTCGAAAACGACGGCGCCGCTGCAGTCAGAAAACATTTCCGATAAATATAAAGAGGAAATCGCAAGTCAAACATTACGTCGAAGTTTTGAATATAACAATAAGTTTGAAATAAAAAAATCAACTGTTTTTTTTTTTTTTTTTCCTATACTTCCAAAACTACGGGACTGTATGAGATGTGTAAAAATTTGTTTAACACATGACACAATGCTTTCTACAGATTACAACAAATGAAACTACAGCTACGTATATTTTCAAACCGTTACATGTTGACGTTAGAATAAATAATATTTTTTTTTATATACGAATAAATAAAATGTCTGTACTTTTTCACAAGCCGGGCTTGACGCACGCGGTTTTCGTTTGTCCTCCCACCAACCAGCTCGATCTTGCACCAATGCGTCAAACAGTGTTTGTTAAGCAAACTTGTGCAATCTCTTTGATAAAAAAAAAAAAAAAAAAAAAAAAACAAAGTTCTGCAAATGTACCTTTTTGCGCGTGTGTATCAATAATTTAATGTAATGTCTTCTAAGAACAACGACGAAAAAGAAGTAGTTTCTCTCTTCGCGAGTTAAATCGTCAAACCGATAAAAATATACACGTGTACGACTCGTCGGATCTCGTTACATGATCGATTCATTCTACTCGAAGCGACAAAGAGAAGGATTTATTTGATAGGCTGGAAGCCAAAGAAGCGCCCGCGCGCAACCGATCAAAGCGACGTTTCCATTGTAAAGGGCGGGGATCCCCCCGTTTAAATAAAAGATAAATGTGTGTGTTAAACATTTATAATACACGCGTATTTTTTTTTCCCCCTCCCATCAGAATTTGTTTCTGTTTTGCATACAGGACGTTGAATTATTTTGATATTACATATATTTATACAATATAATTGTTTAACATACATAAAAAAAAAAATTCAATATCACGTTCAAATAAAACTAATTTAATCAGCAATTAGTTAAGGCAATTAGTTAAAGCAATTTCTAAAACATTTACAACATTGAATTTTAAATAATTCAGTGGTCCAATTGTTGTTTTAAATAAATTGTTTGAATTGCCACACAAAACTCCCGATTATTCAACGGCTCATAGCGAGAACAACAATTGTGTGACGTTCCACAATGTTCGTTTAAAAATCCATCTCGCTGTAATTCAATTCGGTTCGGACTTGCAAAAAACCACACATTTTTCTTACGTCGAAATGCGACGAAGAAGAAGCAAAATGTCGATCAAGATTGCGCAATCGGAGCGACGGAAATTCCAAACGCGAATACCCATCCACCTCTTTCTCTCTCTTGATTTTTTATAAATTATGCATTCGGTATCGACGTTTTCCTTGTCGATCAACTTTCCCCCCGTTTTCTCGCGACGTGCCACTCCCCTCCCCTCCCCCCGCGTCTATAATCCCGCGAATATCCCGTGATCGAAAGAACTGCATATTTTTCGTCGGGGGAGAAGCAAACTTTTATAAATCTTCGAACGCTCTTAAATGTTTATGAAGTTCTTACACTTATGTGCATATATCTACGAGATATCTTTTATCAGCTTTGCTACGGAGAAATGACGTTCTCGGTTAGGTATTTGTGCGCGCGCGTGTTCAATTCAATCGAATAATTGGGAGTGTGATTTTTATAACAACGACCAACACATTTGTTTCGCACACAAAAAAAAAACAAGGAATATTACAGGGAATATATTGTTCAACGAAATATATATTCACCCACCACATCGGCAATATCGCGCGATGTGTGTGTGTGTGTGCGAGAAAAAAAAAATATGGGTACACACAAAGTTTGTGAGATGTGTTTCGCGATTCGGAATAAATGACATCCGATCCTTTTCCGGACGATATCATTCGCAATCGCCCGGATCTCGTAATAACAAATGGAAAAGCCCTGGCGCTGACAGATCGGAGAAATGTGGGTCAGGGCGCGAGAGTATTCTTGTAAAATCATGGTGGTGTATAATAACGATTTCGCGACCGAACTCTATGAGGCATGTTTAAAGAGGAGAGGGAGAGGCAGGGAGGAAGAAAAATCCTCACATCAATCGGCTTTTCTCACACACACACACGCGCACACACACACGCACACATACGTCTCTCTCTCTTTCATCTTTTTTCGATCTTCTCGCGCGAATAATGCGAAATGTTACACACACCATCCACGTAGCTGACGCCGTCGACTGAAATATATTTTGCGACGTGAATTTTCCGCATAAACACGCATTTATTTTAATACCTACGTGTAATTCCGTAAAATAGGACACATACATCAATATGTAACGAAATTCGTACCGAAAACAACGAACGAGCGCGAATACGTAACACACATTCGCGTATTATTATTATAGTGTGTATATCAATGCGTGTTTTGGTAATATATATATATATATACGCATTATGTATTTGTTGTGTCACACGCGTGTGTCGTGCGTGCGTGCGAACGAGCATTTGTTACATAAATATGGATACGTATATACGCCGCGTTAATCACATGCTCTGTTTTCGATGATATAAATACGAGCATTATATCCGATATACACAATATATTTGCGCGCGCACATTTTTTTTTGTTCCGACTTTTCTCGTAGATTATTAAATAAATCGCGTGCAAAATGAGAGAATCTATTTTAAAATCTCTCGAAATGTATCTGTCAACGGTGAGTTAATAAATTTGTGTATCTCGCGAAATCCGTCCCGTCCGATTCTCCCTTGACGATCCGGGGGACTTTTAAATTCATAATATCCATTACACGTGCATACGTAAGTATAATTCTCTCGCGCGTGTGCGAACCGTGTATTTAAATTCATTTTTTTTTTTTCAAACGAATGAATAGTGAAGGCTCGTGAAAATTGAAACTAAGAATGAAAAGGCCAATACGAGCCGTTCCCAGGATGTTGTGCAGGAATAAGCGTGCATGTATATATATATATATATACACATGTATGAAATTCACATGTAAATTATTTTTACATGTGGGTTTTTTGAATTGAAATTTCAATTCTTAAAATCATATAGGATGCTATAGATTTGCATCTCATATATGAGAGATCCCAGATACCCCTCCAACTAATTTGTGCCATGGCACGGAAAGCCGGAGATTCCAGGTTCGACTCCTGGCCGAGAAGTTTTTTTCGCAATATTTTCAAATTAGTTGGAGGGGTATCTGGTATCTCTCATATATGAGATGCAAATCTAGCATCCTATATGATTTTAAGAATTGAAATTTCAATTCAAAAAACCCACATGTAAAAATAATTTACATGTGAATTCATATACATGTGTATATATATATATATATATATATGCACGCTTATTCCTGCACAACATCCTGAGAACGGCTCGTATTGGTCTTTTCATTCTTAGTTTTCATTTTTTTTTTTTTTAAATCTTGCGAACGTTGATTTCTTCGATTTAAAAATTCCTCGCTCCCGCAAAATGACTCGTTTGCGCAACTTTTATTATTCTCTATTTAATCCTCTCGTTGATCTCCACAAGTATATATATATATGTTTTTTTTTCTCCGCACGTTTATCTTACGTCCCTTACATAACGTGTAGTTCATAACTAATGTAACGCGCGAGCTCTTACAAAAAAGAATACCTCGCGGCTAAAGGTTTATAAACTCCGTCGTTCGGAATCGATTGTCGAAGTCTCGATATAGCTGTTCGATACCGCGGCGCAATAGGTACGTATGTACTTGGCATTCGCCCGACTGTCTATGCGTCAAATATCACACACACGTTTCGACCTTCCGGCCAAACTGAACGTAATTCGCTATTGTTACGTTGCATTCGCCGCTGGAAGCGACCTTATCGGAGATCGTAATTAGCGGGCGAGACGGGGTTCGCCGTGATTCGACAAATTGGACAAAACGCAGTACAGTAGAGAGGGAAGAAATCCAAGTTGATCGAATTTCCATTACGCTGTATAAATAAACAAATAAACTCGACAGAAGTAAATCGCAATAAAAACAAAAAAACAAAAAAAATCTAGCCGGTACAAAAATTGGAGAATTAACAAAATTTTTCCCGCGATATATTACAGTTCTCTCTCTGCGTTTGTGTGTCCCTACATAGAATTCACGCGCGCGAATACGTCGCGCGTGTATGGACTTTTGTTTTTTTTGTTTTTACAACAAAAGCACAAAACAGCTTTCACGTAATTCAATTTTTCGCGATTCGCGCCGATATTTTTTTGAAATTGTCGCCAATTCAGCGAGTTCTCTTTCTATCAGATCAATCAATCAATGAATCAATCAATCGTCACCGATCGTCACAATTAGTTTATAATTAGCCTCGCACGAGGCGGGCATAATTGTATAGTCTATAAATTAATACACATACATATGCACACACCTCTGTATGTTATGATTATAATATTATACGTTATCCGAGATGAATAAACGATGCGTCTCATTATGATATATCATCGCGAGCGATATATACCGACGACAGCGGCGCGGTGACATTAATGAAATAACTGGAGAGCGTAATTTATTTAAATATGCCGAGATCGAATAGCACGCAGGCCGTCGCTGCGAAATAACCGGGGACGCAGAGAGAGAGAGAGAGAGAGGGAGGGACGTAGGGAAAAACAGAGAAAAAAATATGTCCGTAAAAGTGTCGTGACGACAATTATCGAATAATGTAATAAATTAAACCCGGTCTCGCGCGGCA
This sequence comes from Pseudomyrmex gracilis, assembly GCF_002006095.1. Classification (NCBI taxonomy): domain Eukaryota; kingdom Metazoa; phylum Arthropoda; class Insecta; order Hymenoptera; family Formicidae; genus Pseudomyrmex; species Pseudomyrmex gracilis. Next base: position 472,367 of record NW_018020674.1, on the reverse strand, counting down.
AAATTCTTCCGAAGCGACACGCTCGATGATTCAGCAGAGAGGATATTCTACCGAGAATTCAGGGACACACACATATACACACGCACAGCGCGCACTTCATTCTTCTGATATCAATTGACCCGATTGCTATTCGATATTTCCCGACGGAGTCCTTCCGCGATACAGCGGCCACGTTATGAATTATAGCGCTAACGATTTTATCCAAATCACATTTGTATACCACCATCGTTGTCGCGTCGCATAAAATCTCATTCACAAGAGAGCGCGCGGCCGCCGTTGACAATTAATTCGCTTTCGCGCGCGCCCTCCGTATCAATTTACACCCTTTTTAATCCTTCCTCGATTTGTTTCGTTATTTTCGCCAATTTTGCCCAAGTTCCGAGCAACAAACAATACATATTTTGCGATGCGATATATGCGTAAACATATGAATGTTTACAATTCTTGTGCAAACAGGCGTGTATTTGTAACTGATTGCAACGTGTAATATACAATCGGCGGAGTTGGTTATGTCCGCTAAGTTGTTTATCAAATAAACAAGTAAATAACAAAAATATATAATTAATCGATAAAATGTAAAACTTCGCATGTGTGTGTGTGTGTGTGTGTGTGTGTTAGTTACGTGAAAGAGAGTGAATGATATTTGATACACATCTCGGCGAACGAAAATTGTTGAAAGAAAGCGCGACGTTTTTTTTTTTTTTTATCTTCTTCCGACAATCAAATCCATTATTTTTTCGATGACCGAGTAAATGATCGTTTTCGATCGAACGAGAGAATGAACACAAGTCGACGAAAATATACGCTTCGCTCGCACAATCCGGGTTAGGTACGAGTAACGACGATCGTCGATATATTCATCATCGGTTGCCGGCGGATATTTCCTCGTCGTGATATTTCCCCATCTTTTCATATACGTTTCGCGGAAAGCCATAGGCGCAAGGAATGGAAGGGAAAAAAAAAAAAAAAAAATAAAGAATAGACAGACCAGAGGCGCATCGTAACGATCCACCGGTGCTCCAGTTCCGGTATGCGGGGTGGCAGTTCCGCCGCGGGGAGGGGATAATTTGCGGCCCCGTCGGAAAATCAAAGAAACCTATCCTCTTCTCCGTCGACTCTTCCCCCCCGTTCCGCGCGTCACCCTCCTTCTCGCGTTCCGTTTTCACGTCCGTCGAGACGACACAACGTCCCGTTTTAATCCGCGAGTGTTATTTTCCACCCTGGGAGGAAAAGAGATTTCGAGTCGAGAGAGAGAGAAAGAAAGAGAGAGAGAGAGAGAGAGAGAAAGAAAGAGAGAGAGAGAATAGCGAGGGAAGAGAGTTTTTCCTCCGGCTATCTCTTTCTCTCTTGTTTTCTTTGTGTATTTCGATTTAAAAAAAAATCTCGATTCTCAGCGCACGTTAATTAAATATGTACGTGCTTAATATATTCAAACGCTTCTTTATCGCGATTTTCTTGAAAAAAAAAAAAAAAACATTTTCTTCTAATGGTCAAAGATAAATTTTTTATCGGAATATTAATTGTTTCCTTCGCAGCGCGAATTATTTACAAGCGTGGAAAATTTATAGACTCGAAAGAGATACGAGATCTTCATGTTGAGAATGTAAAAAAAAAAAAAGGGGGTTTGAGCAGCATAATGTGGAAAAGAAAAGAAAATAAATCGGAAAGGCGGATGCGGGCGATGCATTTTTCCTGGCTCGGTTACCCTCAAAGAAAACCGCGTTTACGGACCTTAACGGTATCCTGTACATATGTATGCGCCGCGGGTACATAATCGTGCGCATCTCTCTCGCCATCTCGCCGCTATCTCGAGTATCTTTCTCTCCTCTCTCGCCTGTCCTCTTTCGTACGTCTTCTCTCTCTCTCTCTCTCTCTCTCTTTCCTTTCTTTCCCCTTCACTTTTATTTTCAGCACTCCTCTCCGGTACGTTCGAACCCCGACAGGCAGAGCGACAATTAGTCCTCAATTATGAAACCTCCCTCGGCGTAATAACGCGTGACCCGGAAAGAAAGGGTAGGCCGAGAGAAAGAGAGAGAGAGAGAGAAAGAGAGCCGCTTAAGAACGAGTCACGCGTGCGTGTGTGTCTCTGTGTGTGTGTGCGTGCACTGTAACCGATCGAATGCTTCGAAGTGCATGCACTTTTTGATGCGAAACGATGAAGGGTCGTCGATGATAGGTGCACTTTGGCCTGCATCGAGCGGTTTTCCCCTCTCTTTTTCTCTCTTTTTCTCTCTGTCTCTCTCTTCTTTCTCCGACTTTCTTGACCGACGGATATCTAATCAGTGTTCGGTAATAATTTATTAGTCATCTGTTTCTTGTCGAATATTGAAATCTCGCTCGCAAGAGAGACAACTTGCGCGTCCTTGTCGAGTTTCACGAAGTAAAATACAATCCCGAACCTTAGGGAGTCTTTTCTTGGGTCCGGCGTCTTTCACAACTCTTCAAAAATCGTTAAAAAAATAAATAAATAATTTTTCGCAACGTTTTCAAATATTTTGAAACGAACGAAACGTGTCGGAGACTCGTGATTTTGAGATGTCAAAACAAAAAAAACAAAAAAAAAACAAGATTTAGAGACAGTAACTGCAATCTTTCTCCGAAATTTTGAGTTTATTGTGCGCGAATTTGACAAGCGGAAGTGGTTTTCGGATCGTCGTCGTCGTCGTCGGGAGAGTCCATTGCGAGAGAGAACATCGACAGAGAACTTATTATACCTGCGTTCAGGCACGTGTGTAATGTCGAGCAAGAATGCGAGAGCGAGATATAATCGTGCTCGAGCGGCGTAGCTACGTTGCATTGTTACGGAAGGAAACTTTAATACGACAGCTGCGACGCGGAGCGGTGTTGCTGCTACGCGCCGGTTCGGCAAGCCTAGAATGTATATCTCGGGATAATATAATGGCACGTGCCACACGATGCATGGGGAATGGAGAGAGGAGAGGCGTATATACAAAGACGACGCGAGAAAGAGAGAGAGAGAGAGAGAGAGTAAGAAAAGCTGCAAACTGGGGCAGATATTCGATAACTCACTTAAACACAGGCACATACACCAGTCTCTAGTAAATGAAGCTGATTTTCTCTCTGTGCGAAGTAGCGTAAAAAGCGATAAATTGGAATTTGCCGCGCGAAGTAACGATTGTGCGCGAAATCGCATCGCTCTCTCGCGAAGTAAGTTAAAGAGGAAAAGAGTGCGCGTCGCAGGAAAACGATGTCGCCGAGGTATATAATCGAGAAGAGAGATAATAACGTTTTCATAAGGCAAGGAATTAATGGACGGTCATTTGGCGATATACTCTCGGGTGTTTAAACGTCGTGAAGGAGTATCGCTTGTGCGATTAATCGCTCGCGGAGAGAGAGAGAGAGAGAGAGCTACGTGAGAGAATATAATTCACTCCCCGTATTTTCTTCTATATTATACACGTATTTATTTTTACACGACGCGTGTGTGTGTGTTTGTGCGTGTGTTATATTCGCGCGATGCGAATTTTGATGAGCGTAACGCGCTTGCGCACGCGCGCGCGGTCTGACAGAACAAAGACAGAATTTTTGCGATAATCTTCCGCGCGCGCGCGTTGTAAATAATTCTTGACAATGTAATCGCGGAATGTGCCGGCGTGCAAAAGCGATTGCCGGCGCGGTTAACATCATATTAACACGTCGAGCGGCACTGACGGCTATAATCGTCACGCCATTTCGTATCTTGGCCGGAATCGTGTTAACGTCATGGTGCATACAGCCACGCATTAATAAAGGTCTGTAATTAGCGCAAAAATTGGATAACGACCGTAATTACAGCCCCGCCGTCGGGGATATCGTGAGTGTTAAAACGCCGGGCGATATTTTTACATCGCATCGTAATTTAAGTCAAAGCGAGGAGAACAAATATTTGTAACAAATTTCGCGACGATTATATAACAAACGCACACACACTCGAAATTTTGTGCGTGCGTGACACACACGACAAATAGTTTTGCGGCATATCGTCGCGATTCGCTAGTTTACAAGCCGTTTTTACAAACGTTGCGAACGTGAAATGTGGCGGCGGCGGCGGGTTTTGACCGAAATGCAAAAGGGGAGGACGAGCGAGGGATAATTAAATATTGATTTTGCATTAGAGAGAGTATGCTAAGATAGAACAGAGAGAGAGAGAGAGGGGGGGGGCTATTCATTAACGTGTTATAACGAGTGCCGCCTCTCTCTCTCTCTCTCTCTCTCTCTCTCACTCTCTCTCTCACTCTGCTCTTCGCACATTGGTCGATCCATTAAAATCAAAGACCGGGGCTGGGATTCCCTTTGCATATTACGCGACCATTTGCCACCCTCTCTCCGTTCGTCTTTTTCTCCCCGTTTGTTCTCTGTTTGAGATCGTTCATGTCGATTATTCCATCCAAATGGCGGAATCTAGCGCGATAAATTCGCCAGCAAACAAACGAAAATAGTGTAATATATGAGAGAGATATATATATATATATATATCCGCGCGCCGCAAACTCATTAAAAAGTCTCTAATTAATTCTAATCGATTTAACGAAAAATTATCGTTTACAAAGAAGTCGAAAAATTTGTAATTTGTGTGAGGAAAATTTTACTCACGCGATAAAGAACTACTACAGTTTTACATATTTTATTCGTTTCATTGTGTGTTTCATTCGGAGCTTTAGGAGGAATTAGAAATTAGAGAATTAATTCTGTGTGCGCTGTAAAGACCACCGCTATACACTGCGGCTTTTCCGCGAAAGAAGTCGCGCGGTCTTTTACACGGCTCTTCCGGGAAATTGTGCGAAGTCGAGGGATTTTGTAGGGCGCTGCACTTCATTCTCGGAAGGGTGTTTCAATATTTACGCGCTCGCAGAAAGTAACCGCCGCGAGATAGATAGCCGCGCGGATAAGCCAACGAGGGGATAAGTGAATAGATAAGTGTTTAGTGCGGCTGTGTGTATATACGTGGGTGCGAGTTTAAGAGTGTAATAACGATCGAGCGGGTTGCGGGTGCGCGCGCGCGGTTAATAATTACAATAATAATAATAATAATAATAGTCACACGCACGCACAAAGGAACGCATGCGAAATTATGCGATCAAATATTCAGGGATTTTTAATTGGATGCAATTTGTGCACAAATCGATGAAAGAGAGGGATAGAGAGAGAGAGAGAGAGAGAGAGAGAAAAAGAAATCTCTATAATAATATTCGTGCTCCTTCCTTCTCGGATGTAACACAGGCATTGTTCACATTTCCACTGACGTGCAATTCCGAGAATTCTTAGACGTAACAAATATTCTTGAGACGAGAGGAAGCGGAAGCAAAAGAAATTACATCTCCTCTTCGGGATGTATATTTATCCGGCTAGAATCCTGACAAGAGATCGCTCTTTTTCTCTCTCTTTTTCCCTTTCTTTCTTTCTCTCTCTCTCTCTCTCTCTCTCTCTCTCTCTCTCTCTCTCTCTCCTCTTTATCAGACTATATCGCGATCATTTATTTGCAAAATTCATTCGAGTTCCCTTTGAGAATGAGAGGCCAGACGATCGTTGAAATTACGCTCGTTTACTTTTTTAAAAGCTAATTTATTCGATTGAAATACAACCGAGAGAGATTGAACCAAAATAAGAAAAATGCGATTTAATCGAGATCCGAGAATTTAAATTTTATGTCGTGCCGCGCTTTTAAATCTTTCCCTCTCTGTTTCTCTCAAGTAGTAGGATATTCAATCTTAAAAACGCGCGACCGTTCACGGAACTTGAACCCCCCCCCGTTTCCTTCTTTCACATCAAGTCTTCGGAGCATCAATCTGCATAAATAGCGTCTATAAATACTGCAACAATTGAATCCCTCTGTAAAACAGGCAGTCCGACAAGAGAACTTCGATTTTTTTTTTTTTTCCTATTCTCTTACACCGCTGCGATACATTTCGCGTAAAAAAAAAAAAAACCAATATCTATAAAACTATTACAAAGGTCGAGGGATCATTCGCCGCGTGCGCAGTTTTCCGCGTGAAAGTTTATTCGCGGGCGAATGCCCGAACTGCCGTGGTTCAAGTGAAATTAAATTACGTTTGCGTAATTAAACTTCGCGTAAGCTCGCGGTACATTCACGCGCAATCGCGAGTACGTGCGTGCGTGCGCGCGCGCGGTCGCGCTTTGTCGAGCATTCGATTTACGTCAGAGAGAGAGAAATTCGGGTCACGCTGAATGATTTATTTGATCCAGTAGGTCGCACCTATATTTGCAAAATACCGTACCGTTTGTAGTAGGTACGTGAGCGCTGGCGCGCGCTTCGAGAACGTAACATCGAGAATTTTGCGCCGGCCGGTTCGTCGCGCGCGCGCGCGCGCGCGAGACAGAGAAATAGCTCCAACTAATCCTGGACCGCGTCGAGTGAAGAGAGAACTCTTATGACCGACATTCGAGGATTATTACCGTCCTCGGCGAAAATTAGCGACATATTTGCACGAGTGTTTACACTAATGACAAATTAGCGTGTAATTGGGTGAAATGGGAGGGATGCCCCGCCGCGCTCGGTCGCGGCGCAACAGGACACTGCTGCGTCCTCGAAAGATCGCGAGAGGCAATTGAACTTTATTTAATAACTCACTCGAAAGGATGTTTGTAATTTTTTTTTGATCGCAGTAAATCACTTTGGCATCAATTTAAAAGCTCAACGTGAAATTGCGCAACTATTGCCCAGTATTAAGGTCGATTACGAACCAATACTGCCGGACGACGTGTAATTACACATATATTTTATTTACTCCGTCCTTAAACGTGTATTAATTAATACACGTGGAAATTCGAATTAAATTCAATTCGAAAATTCACGCAGAATGTTGGTTCGCGCATATCTCGTATATACATATGTGAAATATCCAATTTAAAATATCCCGTTCCTCTCGTGGAAATTAAAAAATCCATTGCTTGAAAAGACACCTTGTGGCCGAAGAGAGAAATCGAGATCCTCCCTCCCGCATTTCCTTCCAAAGCACTTCCCCCGCAGGGAGTACTTTAATATTTTCCTAAACAAAAAAATATCTATCTTTTTTTTTTTTTATCTATAATTTCAAAAACTTTTCGGAATTTTACTTGATGCTAAATTTTCTCCTTACAATTATCTGCGGGGAATGATGAAAAATTATTTCCGTCTTCAAAACGGTCGAATAAATCCGGCGGTATTTTGGACAACACGCAGCGGGGGCAACGCCATTTCGACGCGGAGTAATCGTTTCCGCGCGAGGGAGAGGAACGGGTGAATTACAATTCAAATTAGCTTCTTGTAACAGCGAATCATATCGCCTCGGTGATACGAGCCCGCCGTGCACGAGCGGCGTCGTCCTTACGAAACATCCGGTTTGCGTGCGCGAGGGGTGGGATTCGATCGCACGTAATGCACCCTTCTCTCCCGGGACCGTGTAAGAGAATCGAGAGGGGGAGAGAGAGAGAGAGAGAGAGAGAAAAAGAGAGGGGGGTAGAACTCGGGGACGATTTTCGCAGAAGCATGCAAAATATCCGGGCGGCCGTGCCGACACGCGTGATACGCGGAAGGAACGTAAAACCCCGAGTTCCGGAAACTAACACGGTCGCACTTATATATGGTAATGCCGGAATCGGAAGTTACTTTTACGACGTAACGGACCTATCTTTCCCTCGGCACCGGCTCCGAGTCAAGTCGTCGCGCGCGCGCGCGCGAAATAAATCGCGAACCGATCGGACGCGATGTGATTCTCGAGAAGCACAATCGCAATTTACACAATGTGAAAGTTATGTTTATATTCTTCTTCCCTTTCTCGAGTAACAAAAAGGAAGAACGCGACAAAGCAGCTAACGAGAAGAATAAGTAAGGAAGAGACAAAGAGAAGACGGGCGCGCGTAAACGAAGAAAACAAAATAGCAACAGTTATTCCGCTTTGGAAAGTGGCCCGCGCGGAAAGCGAAAATCGGAGGAAGATTCGCGAACTGATTTTCTCGAAAAGAGACGTAAAACACGCGGAAATCTCCGTCTTTTTGTTTTTTTTTTTGTTTTTATCGCGTTTTAACTGAAAAGTTTTCCAGTTTACTAAAACTGCGCGAATGAACAACTCATCGTCGTTAACACAACGCACACACACACACACAGGTTTCGAAGATTAAATTCTCTAACTCGAGCGCGTTTCATCGACAATATACACACGAGCGTGCATTTAGTGCACCCAAGTTTCAGCAATCGAATTACGCGACACCGTACTATCCATTTAATTAGTCGCTTTCGTGCAACATTTGATGTCACAGATTTCAAGTATCGAACATCAATAATCGAAGCGATATGGATGTCATTATAGAAACGCATCGCTTGTGAGATTGCGAGAACTTTTCGATCCCGAAGGATTTTCTTCGTCGGACGCGCGGCTACACGGGGGATGCCGCCCCCCCCGGTCGCGTGCTCCAGCCGGCGCTTCCACTTTCTAAACGACGTCGTTTATTATTTTAATGATGTCATTAGTGGAATTTAAGTAAAGTTGTCAACCTGCCTTCTCATCCGGTATAAGTTTCGCTGTCGCGCCGCAACGGAGCACGTCGGCGCTTCGGATTCCGGTTGATACATTACCGTAATTTCATCAGTGGACAGTTTTTCGAAAAAAAAAAAAAAAATTGCACACTCTTATCTGTTACACACACACACACACACACACACACACGTTCGCGCACAACTTTGTTATTTTATTACTCACACGAGATAGTAGATCCTTTTTGTCTCTCTTTGAAAATATACGCAAAAGCAAATGGGAGGGAAAAAAAACAAAAAAAAAAAAAAAAAAACAGAAGAGTCCGAGCGAGAGAAAGGATGTATATGTGTGTTCTCTTTTTCCTCTCTCTCTCTCTCTCTTGTGTTCTGTTCTCTTCTTAATAACAATCTACGGCACAGCTGTGAATTATTACATCGATTTCTTCCACCCGATGAGAGGTGGCGATAAAAGTGATTTAGCGGTGTAAAACAAAATCGGTGATAATAAACGACCGCAACGTCTACGGAGATAACGGTAATTACACGGTCAGTTGGATTTAAGCGCCTCGCACGGTTAAATTAGCCGTGATGCTTGCTAATAAAAAATTCGCGAAAATGATGTGCGCGCAAAACGGATGTGCGTGCGTCTTCTCTGTGAAATTTGCATTGACTGTTTAACGGAAGTTCGTGTGTGGAAAAACACATCTTGTTCTTATACGCGTCGCACCCGCGAGAGAGAGAGAAAGAGAGGGATGCGAATTTTTGAGAGAGAAAAGCTTCAATTAATATCATTAAGAGAGAGACATCCCTTGTTATTAAGTATTTATATTGTTAATATATTTTTTTAACAGTTTTCGTCAATATTTTTGAAACGAATACAAATAAGCGCATCGTTGTGCGACACTTCACTTTTTTGTAAACGAAGACCGAAAGAGTAAGCACAATCCGGGAACACGCAGACACACGTCGGTAACCTCCTCCTCTTCGCGGCAGTCGCGCAAGAAAAGGAAACGCACACGACCGTCGCGAAGGGCGCGTCTTTTTTCACCGCGTGTCTTCGAGGTATTTAACAAAAGAATTCAACAACAACGGGAGGGCGTTGCAAAAGGACAGACATCTCCAGTACCGTCGTTGTTGGATTTCTTTCGCGACGCGCGCGTCTCGATTGTCTCTCGCATCCCGTTGAACTCGCGCATCCCCGTCCTCCCCCCGACGACGACGACGTAAGTTTAGCTTTGAAAAGACGCGTTAGCGAACTCTCCCTGTCCCGGTCAGACGTCAACGAAAAAGCGACGGGGGCGCATGCCAAAGACCGTGATATTTCACTGTGGTAATCCGTTCGAGCATTCGAGTGTACACGCGCGCGTATTTCTCGTGTTCGATTTTGTTTTTTTCAAACGCAGCTGTTACAGCGCGGATAAGTACCTACTAAAAAAAAAAAAAAAAACAACATTCGAATACCTCTGTTCGTACAAGTAGGTAATTCTATCTCTCTCTCTCTCTCTCTCTTTCTCTCTCTGATTTCAAACTGAATGAAAAATATTCTCTTTTAACGAACAATAAATGTTAATATATTTTTATTTCTAATTATTCGGCGAATATTATTATCTGGTAATTTACGGTCGCGAGACTTTTTCGATCGCGCGCGTGTATTAAACTAAAAACTCACTCGACTGTGACCTCCCGATAGAAACAACCCTCCCGCGACTCGTGGGATATATCCCGATAGAAAATGTATGCGCGTTTATTTCGGGGGAGGGAAGGAGGAGAGCGCTCCGAGAGCGCAGCGATAGAACGCAAAATAACGGGCAGTCTGCCGGATATTTGCGGGCGCGACTGTGACAAATATATCAGATAAAACACCCTCATACTCTCTGTCCGCACGCCCGTTCCGTCCGGCGTCGGCCGTGTCGCGCGCGCGTTCCGTATCTCTCTTTCTCTATATATTGATTTACCGCGAACTGATACTCCGCCGGTATCATATTTTCGATTCCGCGCGCTCTCTTTCTCTATCTTTCTCTCTCTCTCTCTCTCTCTATCTCGGACGATATCAATTCGAAGGTTCCGCCACAACGAGGGTTTTACACGGTTTTTATTGCAAGTAGGAGTCTCTCGTTTTTTTTTTTTTTTTTTTCCACCGCGAATTAAACCGAGGATGTATATTTTCGTGTCGCGTATCGATTTCAGTCGCGAACCCTCTCTCTCTCCGCGAGATTTGGGGCGAGTTTAAAGTCGTGAGGGATATTTTTCGCATTACGCTATAATACACACACACACACTAACACACACGCAATATCTTTTTCTAGTGACTATTTAGAGGTTCGAGTTTATCGGAGAAATATTTTTGTAACATCTCCGATACACACACACACACACACACACACGCACGCACGTTACACGGAGCGCTTTTAGAGAGACACAAAAAGCATGTTTTTGCGATACGGATCTGAAATACGCGAGTAACAAAAGCAGATGATCTCTGTTTCGTGCCACGTGTCGGCTTTGTGACATTTGCGCGGTTGTAATTTGTTCACAAGCTTAATACAAATATACCAAGTTCGCTGGCTCAACTCCGGTGGCGGTCGCATGTTTCGCTCATGTTAGAAAAAAAAAAAAAAAATCGTGTATAGCTTTTCGTACCTAAAAAGCAGAACTCAAACTCTGAGTGACAATGCTATAAAAAGAATTGATAAGAGTAAAAGCGTGATAGAAAAAACAATTTGAAACTGGAACACTCTCCAAAAACAAATTGCAAAAAAGCAGAAGAGAGAGAAACGATAACAAAGCGTATGTTCAATTATTTGCAATTGTCATCCGCGATTGTAGATAAATATACGATGAAATCGTTTCTTTCTTTCTCTCTCTCTCTCTCTCTCTCTCTCTCTCTCTCTTCTCTCTCTTCTCTCTCTCTCTCTATTTTTTGGCAATTCGTTTTCTTTTTTGGACAGTATTCGTTTCAACTTCTTGTTTTTTTGTCAAGCTCTCACTCTGCTTTCATTTAAATCAATTGTTTCTTTTTACGCAACACGGTTCTTATTAAATTAAATCCGCGTTTCCCCTTTACTAGCTCTCGCAAATAAACGTGTACCGATATCTCGCAAAACGTGTTATAATTTTATTAAAATCTAATATTAACTTTCCTGGAAATAGAAATCTACCGAATTCAATCAGGTTATTAAATTCTCATTACGTCAACTCTCGTGCAATATCGACGATCTGCCGCGCAAAACGCGCCGCTAGAGCATCATAATTACGTACATAAATTACAAATAATCTACTCAAAATATATTTCGGGGGCGTGGAAATTGCGCCGCACTGTCATATAATTTTAGTTTCGCTGTGTGTAGTAAACATAATATTTAACCTCTCGAGGACGAGCGTCGACTATAGTAGAGCGGCGAACGTATCTGTATGACCGAGCGCCGACTTTGATCGACGGTCGCCGAATGTACAGCCGAGCGTCGATTATAATCAAACAATTGCCGAAAGCATTTGATTGTTCACGTTCTTTAGTCTGACCACTTCGTTGTAAATAGTTTTCGCGTATCAACTCTTGTGTCTGTCAATTTCTCAATTTAATTACGTTTGCTCGCGGCTCGCGGCTAGTCAAGTGACGTTACGCGGCGGACGAGCGCCGTATCCAAAAGGTAAAAAAAAAACCGTTAGAAAAAAAAATGAAAACAATTTTTTCACCAATTTACTTGAAACTTCGCCGCGAAAATGTACGACGGTGTGTGTCCGCGCGCGCGCGCGCGTGTGTGTGTGTGTAGTTCTCTGCATTTACACGTACGTGCTTGTGTACAATACACACACGTGATATATTTGACGAGGGGGTTAAACCCCAAACGTCTGCATGCTAAAAGGTTATATCTTCAGAATGTTGATGCATTGTGGCGGAAAGCGCGCACGTGAGAGCAGCGTGACATTAACCCGATTAATCCCGACTTCGTCAAATGCGAGCCCGTTCGACGCCCTCGCGCGGACACAGTTCGCTCAGAGTAAAATCGGAGCGCGACGCGATAAACGTGTGCGCGCGAATACGAAAAAAGGTATGTACGATGATTCACTGCGACGACTCCGTGTTTTCTAGAAATTCCGCGGCAATTAGCAATCGCAATTAACGATTCGGTTCGGTCCAATAACTGTTTAACAATATTTTCTCTCGTAAAATTAACCGAGCACGAGATAAAAAACTATTGTTTTTTTTGAATTCGTGTTCAATCGCGACGTTAATGGCCGTTTTACGTGAGAGACTTTTAAACGGTAGTATGTGTATTGATATATAAGTGTGAACGTTTTCGCGCGAGCGCTGAAGGATCTGCGAGATGGATTCTTGTGAAAGGGAAAATTTCGCGAACCGCGGACCCGAAGCGATGGAAGCCCACACACCGGACGATTTATTGAGACAAATTGAATGGACGGCAATCCGGGGAACCGACGCTCGAAAGCAGTGTACTCGAACGACTTTGGGCTTCCGCCGCCACCGTCGTTTCTCATTTCGCGATATAGAGCGACAACGGGGCGAGGGGAGGAGAGAGGAAGGGGTTAAACGGGCGGCTTCGGTTAACCCGTTCGCTTCCGCAGTGCTCCATCACGAACGTGCTTCTTCTTCATTTGTTGTAACATTTATCAGGATATCTTACTTAGAGAGATAGAAAAAAGAGAGAGAGAGAGAGAGAGAGAATTCTAGAGGAAAATTTAAATTCTGTTTAAGAGAATGAAAATAAGATCGTTTCTGTTTTTATGATTGTATCTGTCGTCGGATAAAGCAAACGCCCGAACAGTCGTTTAAATTAAAGAAATTGTAACAAGATATTTATGTAAGATGTGAGAGAGACGGCTCCAAAATTTCAACAAACAGAAATGTTGAGAAAGGTCGTTAGGAACGAACGCAGTTGTTGTTGCGTTTGTTTGTAAGAGTTTGAAATACAAAAACAAACGTTCAGTTACTGTTTAACTCTCGTAAGGCTGTAGTCACTTGTCTCTTAAATCCGTCATGTAAGTGTTACACCTACACACAATTTTTAATTTTTCTAACAATTTCACACTATTGACGCACAACCCACTTCGACCATAACTATTTTCTCTTTCCTTTATTTAATTTGTATCGAAAAAGATCCGAAATCCACGGTCGAAACGTCTATTGTTTTTTTTTGTATTTCAAACAATAAACCACACAATAAACAAACACAACAACAACTGTGTTCGCTCCTCTAACGGTCTTTTTCAACATTTCTGTCTAAAGTATTTATATATATACATGTAAAAAAAAAAACTAATAACTAAAAGTGTAAAAATATATTCTAAAAGATATTTAAAACATTGAGAACTGTAGCGATTTATTATTTACATGTCTATAATAACTGTTTCTTGAAATAAATGTCCGACTAAACGCGTCCGGTCGTCCACCTTAAAAGTTTTTAAACAAAATTTATATATATATTTGTATCGTTTCACGCTGCAGTATATGTAATGCCGTCAATTTACTTATTAATCGCTTGTTCAAAATTAGACGAAATCCGTTCTTGATATAGGATATCGGAATTCCGATCTGCGCGCGCGTATAGCACGACAGATTGAATCGAAAAGTGAAAACTGTCAGCGCGAATTTAGTTCAAGGGAGAGAGAGAGAAAGACAGAGTAGGAAAGGTTGCGGATAAAATCTCTCTCTCTTACGGACGACTTTGAGGAACGCGAATCCGAACGAACTTTGATTTAGCGCTCTGATGACGCTAATTATATTACACACATGCGATGTTGAAGATTTTAGAAGTTTGTATATATATACGAGCCTTCGCGTCGGATTACATCGCGATGGAGAAATGGGGTTTGAAACGCGCGAAACGTTGAAAATACAACACGAACGAAGATAGTGACGAAGATAGCGTCGTGTGTAGATTGTTATAAAATTATAAACGTGCTCGTACTCAAATAACTTCTGCACCGTTGGGTATGCACAATATTCTGTATCGGATAAAACTTGCGATATGAATGAGCGCGTGATGGACAAGCCGGGATTTTTCACGTCTGCCCTTTAACGGTTGTAAAATGTGATTTCAGTTCGCGTGGTATATATAAATGCCAGAGAATCCTCATATCAAGGATGAAAACTGACGCAAAATAGAAATGCTCCCCCGATATAGATATACGCGATACGAAAAACCTAAAAATCTCGAAAATTGTTTTCGACCTATCTTACAATTTTTTTTTTTTTGTTTTTTTTTCTATCGCAAGGAAATCAATTCGTTCAATCTTTCGAATACGTTGCTTTAACAATTTCAAGAGTTCATCTCGCACAAAATTTCAGACGAAGATTAACTTGCTACTCTAATTTACAAAAAAAAATAAAAAAAAAAAAAACTATGGTTTGTAATAACATAAATTCCATAGAACGAAGAGAATTTGTTATTTTCGATTCGAGAAATGTCCGCAACAAATGCGTTCGCGATTCGTTACGTGACACAAACAACAATCACCGCTGTTCATGCAAATGCACTTACTTTCCTGCGGCCGCAGCAGAGCATGGCTGCTGCGCTGCAGCTGCGGCGACCCGTTGACGAGAGTTGAGGCTGATGACAGACGTAACTGAGTCGTGCGCCCCCTTCCCACTGCAGCTGCACCACGCGCGCCTGCAGCTGCACCTGCTCCCGCTGTCCTTGACCGACACCGACTCGACCACCGTACTTGATGCGCACGTGTTTTCGCCACTGCATGAGTTCGGTGCGTCATGCCCTCTTCCTGAAAAAAATCGCGACGATAAGCGAGTCAAGATCCGAATGTGCGATAAAAAGAAAATTTTCAATCGGTCGTGTTCCTGTCAGGAAAATTAATTTCATATTTGCAGAAAAAATGAGAAAAAGTATTCCATCGATAATGAGAGAGAGAGAGAGAAAGAGAGAAAATTGTAAATTCACAAATAATAGTTCAACAGCGCAAGTAGCGGCGCGCACGTGTGTGTGTGTGTGTGTGTGTGTGTTAGATGTTCCTCATACTCGTTTAACGGAGTCAATTTATGGCGACGTTAATATACCATTAATATTAGAGCGCTCGTATTTTATCCACGAGCGAATCATAAACTTGTAATGCATCCACAGTAATCTCCACGTGTCGGTGCTTCTCATTTTCTCATCTCTCGTTTCTCCGCTCTCGAACTGTTTCCCTTCGTCGCGTTTCATTAACCCATTTTCCCTCTCTCGTACCCTCGATTTGCGGCTATCTTAATTTATTAACGGTCGGCGTGTATCCACGAAATCGATTACCAATTTGCGCGCATCCAGATGATTCCCCTCCCGCCCCCCCTTTCTCTTTCCCCAAGGGAAGGGGGTGAAAAGGAAAGGAGGAATTGGCAACAGTTATATAAATCCGCAAGAGAACGCGTGTGCGCTCTTCTCTCTATCCTCTTCTCCTTTTCCTCCCTTCCTCTCTTTTCCTCTCTCTCTCTCTCTCTCTCTCTCTCTCTCTCTCTCTCTCTCTCGTTTTTCTCTCTTCACCACGTCCTACATTTCCATTATTATATCATTCTCGGCCATGCGCAAAACGTCTCTCTCTCCGTCTTTTTTCCAGAAATAAGCGTGACACGTGATATGTAGGCATTAATAATTGAAATACGCGTCCCGAGATACAGTGGTGTCGTGAATTTCTCGATAAAATGACAAATCTCTCGCTAAATCTGTCACGCGACCCGCATTTGCAAAATTGAAACCTCCCAATTCGGGCGTTGCGCGCTGCAATTTGATGTCGAATTTTTTTTTTTTTCCTACGAACTCTTTTCTCAAATTTTTATTTAGTAGCAAAAATGAGCATCGATTCTCCGTCGAGAGAAATTCCGAGATTTTAATATTTTATTTACTTCTGACTTGGATTTTGGAAGATAAATACATTTTGTTCACCCTCAAGTTCTTTTCTTTTTCCATCTTATTAGAAATGTATATTGCGTATATTCATTTTTTTAAGATCGGACGAAAATGAAGTAATTTTATCATTGATTGCGACATCAATGAGAAATGTGGGTTTCAATTAAAATACGTCGATAAATATTAAATTGCGTTATTTAAACCGGCATATATATAGATAAATCCCAATGTAACTTGCATGTGTAAATCGTGTAATTTTAAACTGACTATCGCTTACAGAGCTTCTGCGCGCCCGCATTCAGACTTTTAATAATTATTTCAACGTTAGTGTAACGCACACGCGGGGCCTCGCACGAATCGGAACAAATATAATAAATTTCACGTCAAAGAATACGGGGAGGCACGAGAGAGATTAGCAAATATTTAAATTTGCCGTTCGCTTTGTAACAGCTCGTGAACAAAATAGAAACATCCATCCGTTGTTTCACGACACTTGGGTACACTCTCTGTCGAGGCGCTGTTCTCTCATATTAATAAATCGCGGTTGTTCGCGAAAGCGTTCGTAATTAAACGAGATATTCCTCGCGCGGTCGTGAAATCCTCCTCCTTGTTTGTCGGTTAATAACTAAAGAACGGTTTCTTCCCGCGATGTCGATGTGACGAAGTAATAAAACTGAAATGATAAAACTCGATCTCTCGCATTGACCGAGCTTGCTTAAAAATTTAATGAAGAAGCAATATAATTTAATGAGAAACAAATATATATCTTTCTCGCGGTAAGAAAACGATAAAATAAACGAAAAGAGTTCACACAAAGAGCAAAAAAAAGTAATAAAATTTTAATATAAACTTTTGCCATTTGGGTCATGTAAATTGTTAGCTCGCGAACTTAAATAAATTTCGTTTAATTTTATTTCGTATACCCGATCGTGCAATCCGACAAAATGTTACGTAGCTCGGGGCATTTGAATTAATTATTAACCCGCATTTATTCTTCCACGCGAGAATTGTTTTTTTAAATTATTTACAGCTCCGAATTATCCACTTTCGATCGTACGATGGTTGAAAGTTGATCACTGTTTTATATTTTCGGTTTCTTCGATGTATTTGCTATTCGAGAAAAGGTCTGACCTATTTTTTCGACAACCGTATATATATACTATATATACGTACGTATCGAACATGATCGGATAATCTATGGTATACATGCCGACACGCGATCACGATTGATCTTGGGGTCATGGCATGCCGCGGCAGGAATTTCATGAACCACGTCGAGCCAGAGCGGAGTACGACTATGCCAAACAGCTCGGATTACTATTTCTACGACATTCTGTGTCAGGCTTCTCGAGAGAGTCGGCTCATTAAGAATCAATGAAATCCGAAGGCACGTCTCGGGGGAAGATCCGCCGCGAACCTTGACCCCTTGCAAAACTCGCTCCAAAACAAACAGAAAAAAAAAAAAAAAAAAAAAAAACTCCCACGATATTCCGCCCGTTTGTTCGCGACCTCGTCAAGCGTGACGAGAATTTTGCAAGATCAGATTTTTTTCTTAATTACCTCTTACGATTAAAAAGAGAGGAAGGCGTGAGCAAAGAATGTCGTAAAGTTTTTTATACGCAAGTTAATTAAAAATCATACGTAACTTTCGGAGAAAAACCTTGGGAGATTTCTGTCTTCGGAATTTGCGACTTTTAACTCGACTTTTAATAAGAAGATTTATCATCTGACGCGCGTGATTTTGCGCGTCATTAAGTAAAACTTGCTTTTTAATTACGACCATCGATGTGAAATAAATATATATATAGCACCGCGTGTGTCTTAGAAATGTTTTTCCGATTCGACGGAATCTTGCACATCAACAGGTTATCGTGTGTTTTGCTGACATACGCGAACTTTGAGAGATTTTGTTGTTCAAAACCCCCCAAAAAACGTTAATAAGCATAAATTATGATAAGCATCTCGCGCGGTGAATTAAAAACAAACACAAGGGAGGGGTACGTATTATAACTAGGACAACCCATTACTGGTCGACAAAAAAAAAAACGAAGGTTTTTCGTCACGTGTCAATATATCCAAAATGATATATCACCCGTGATATATGGGCGTCCGACCCGGGTTCTAACTTCTGACAGCATTAGCTCTCGCTCGCAAATAAATCGACGATATATATACTTTCCAAGTTATATTATTTTGATCCTCATGAGGATTCCCGTGATCAGTCCAGCGTGTGTGAGCGTGGGTTTATCTTTCGCGGTTAAACTCATTATCCTTGACACTTTTGGCGGGGCGACGTGGCAACACACGTCTCTCTTGCACTCATTCATGCGATTTAATTAGCGCCGAGGCGAACTTCATTCGGAAACTTATGCGAAACGAGCACATGCCTAACCCGGAAAGTGGAGCACGCCGCAATTGTTTGCGAGGAAACGCAGATGTCGTCCTACTTGAAAACGGAGTCTCTACGTAACTGTCGCGTAATTGCAACATCGAACAGTCAAACATATTATTACTATTATTATTATATTTAAAAAAGCGTTTAATAATAATAAAAAGAATCAAATACGAGCAAAATCTTAGCCGTTGTCGCAAAAGTCCGCAATTGCGTCGTTGTTTATTTGCTGAATGAAGAAAAGAATCGGATGAGAAGTGATTCGAGAAATCTTCGGGGAGAGAGACAATTTTTCGACCGCAAAACGCGACCGTTATCTCATAACGCGCACGTTGTAAAGCAACTTTAACGCAACTACAGGGATGTACACACACGTGTGTTGTGTGATAGAAAGAGAGAGAGGTATATATAAAAGTTTAAAGTCGCGCCTAGTGCGCGAGTTTATCCGTTCTAATCCGATTTCGAGTTGTCTCGTTCGCGTGTCTCGGCGATTTCTTGTAAACTCTGACCGGGGAAGGGCCATAACGCTAAGAGGTCACACTGCACCGGGCTTATCCCGCGGCTATTGCACCATGCATCGTAACGCGGGGGGGCCGTAAACAGTGTCGCTATATCCTCCTCCTCCTCCCTCTCCCTCTCCCTCCCTCCCGGTGAGTGAACGGCCAATCGCTCCCCTGCGAAATTCTTTCGGGCCGGCGCGCCGCCGTTGTAGGAAAGTGTTTCGCAGTAAAAAGCGGGGGTGAGCGAAGGGGGTAGTGGAACGGACGGGAGGTAAAAAGAACGGGAGCGGGTATAATGATAATAATGCACATGCAACGAAGGAAGATAAACCGTCACGCGCTCCCGAGGGTGCCGTGCACCGATTTTGCATCCCCTTCTCCTCCAACCCTTCGCGCATAGCTCCGCGTCGCAATCGCGTAAATCTTCGAGAGCACGCCGTTCATACTTTTATAGACTTTCATTGTACCGGCCATGATTAAGCTTAACACTTCTTCGGGGAGGTGGTTGAGGGGGAGAGAGGGTCTGATTGCATGCAGAACGGCCCCAGCCCCCTCCGAAAATCGTTTAGACGAGAGAACGCGAATTTTCGTGTGCAAAAATATCATATATAAAGTTTCATTATTCCGGAACAATAACGGGAAAATATATATTTCGACGTTAAGTGTGCATGCGATATTAAGATCGGGTGTTTCTATACAGGCAATACATAATTCTCTCGCGGCGCGATTGTTTCTTTTCGGAATGGAATTATTTAGTTTTTTTTTTTTTTTTTTTTAACACCGTGTGCAATAAAATACGCCGCGAATACGAAACATGTATTTCGCGAGAAATAGAATTTTTCTTTATTTATTTGTTTCTTGCAAGAGAAAGAGAGAGAAAGACAATATATTTTTTATTTATCTTGATTGCGTTAATTGTTCGTTTAATACCGAGCGAAATAAAATTTTATTCTCGTTTTATTTTATTTATTAATTTTTTTAACTCTCTTTTGTTAGATCACGATTCGGATAAATTGCACCAAGAAA
The DNA here is from genome assembly GCF_002006095.1 of Pseudomyrmex gracilis. Taxonomy (NCBI): domain Eukaryota; kingdom Metazoa; phylum Arthropoda; class Insecta; order Hymenoptera; family Formicidae; genus Pseudomyrmex; species Pseudomyrmex gracilis. The sequence continues at coordinate 452,126 of NW_018020674.1, read as the reverse complement.
GGAAGTTCGTATCGCGACGTGTGAAAACAAGATCTTCGTTCGTTGTTAATTTTACATTTTTATGACAACTGAAACGGAAACGTATTGCAATTAGAGTCACGTGCGTGTGTGCGGAGGTTTAGCAAATGTCAAGGAAAGAAAACGATCCGTTACAAATCCTCCACGAGACAAATTTCTCATTTCCGACTTCCTTCTCTGCAGAAAGATCGAACGAACGTTTTTTCGTTGACAACAAATTTATTTGTTTGATTTTTTTTTCCTTTGACATCGTTAAATATACGTATCTTTTATATTTTTATTCGCACAAACATCTTCTATAGATTTCTACAGAAACAAGCGAAAGTAGATGTTTATTTTTACGCAATGCCTGATTTATGCAAAAAAAAAGACAGGCTAAGCGAGATTGTTTTTTTTTTTTTTTTTGTCTTTTGGTTTTTCGAGATGTAACAGAATGTAACTCACAAAGATGTAAATGTCAATGCGGCGAGAAGCGGTTCACTCACGCGAGAAGCATTGACTGGCACGAGTTTTCTGTCATGCTCAATCGCCAATTCTCTACGTGACTTCGTGGAACAACGTTATTACTGTTTCACGACACGTTACATGCAATTCATATTTCCAGAGAGTAAGTCGGAAACACGCGCACAAATATCTCTGGGCTCACGGATTGACGGAGAGGAGAGATTTAAAAAACAAAAAACAAAAAAAAAAAAGAGAGAGAAAGAAATCAACTACGTAGGAAATGTTGTTGCAAAAATAAAACGCGAAAACAAATATCTCTATAAAGTCTTACTAAAAATACTGTACATGGTTTTTTTTCTAATACAGAAAAAATCGACAATGTCGTGTACGCTTGCTCACCTATTTTGCGTAAATCCCGGCGTCTCATCCCCCGTGCTTTTGTTCTCCGGCTAAACTCGCTTTTATAGCTTCAATAGTGCAGATCCCTTTTGCTCGCACGTACACGTACACACATGCACGCACGCACGCACGCACGCACATGCACACATGTATACACATATCGAAAGCGCATTTAGCGCTAAATATGGGCTGTTCGCTTTTCAGCCCATTCGGGGAGGTGGGGGGGAAGGGGGAGGTTGAATTACTATACAGGGCAACCGAATGCCTTCTTATCAGGCGAGGCAAAATGTTGAAACGCGAGACGTGTGTAAACGAGCTCGAGTCTAAAAGTGAGATAGATAGATACGTTTTTTACCTTCTAAAAACCATCTCTCGTGCGAAGGCCCGATGGGTCCCTGCTCGACTGGTCTCTGACGATTTCTCTCATCCTGCCCGCAACTCCGCCGATCTATCTCTCACCTCTCTCGGGTTTCTCTGTTCTCCTGAAAAATCACGAACTTACATACACACGTGTTTTTTTTTTTTTATTTGCACCGCCGTGTTGTTCGCGCGCGCGCGACAGTTCGTTTCGAACGCCACGTGTGACTCCACGTACAACCAATATAAAAGTTACCGCCGTGTTATCGCTTTCGAGAGAAAGCCGGCCGGATTGTCCGGAATTGCGCGCAATTTTTTCTACAAGTTAAATATCAACCGGCGCCGCTCTCGCTCGCTAATGGCGTATCAAAGGCGTAAAAAAAAAAAAAAAAAAAAAAAAAAAAAAAAAAAAAACAAACCGATCGTTTCTACGCACACGGGAGATTAACTGTGCCGTATCACGCCACGAGTTACTTAATACTTTTGCACACGCCACTTAACACTTA
>NW_018020674.1:429978-450337 GCF_002006095.1 Pseudomyrmex gracilis | reverse complement strand
TTTTTTTTTTTTTTTTTTTCTCGCATCGCGCGTCTCACAGCGCGCTTAAACGTATCTCTTCCCGTCGAGTAAGTAAGTAAGTGTAATACAAGTAACACGATTTTATTCTCGCGCAATTTTCATTTGTGCGTGAAAATCGAAGAACGTTCGCGCGAATTCGACAAACATCTATTATCCGCGTACGGAAACATATAGCGAGTTAAAAATCGCTCGAGTGTATAACCGCACGCGAATGTTTATCGTATCGATAGAGAGAATTCGAATCGATTAATTCGACGCGCAATGCGTTTAACGCAAAAATTGCGTGCGCGCTTTCCCAACAAAGTCGAGTTTGAGAGAACAATGGGAGGATCAACGAGAAAGAGAGAGAGAGAGAGAGCGTATGTCGATAATGTTTGTTCGCAAATAGATTTGATTGTTGTTGTTGGCGCGTTCCTGCGCAAGGGCGCAACGAGGCGTTTCGCGCGAACAAAAGCGCGCGGCGCATTCTCGCGCGGAAACTTTTCGCCCGTACGCGAGAAAAGCGCAGCCGAAGAAACTCGCGCGGAACTATTTGATTTCGAAACGCGCGTTCGCATTTCTCTCCTCTCCATCGCGGAAGAATCTAATTGAATTCTTCCGCGCTCGAATCGATAATCAACGGAATTTAAACGCGCAGATTAGTTCCGCCGCACTTTAAATACTTTCTTTTTTTTGGGGGGGGGGGGGAGAAAAAATTATATTTTGTGCCGCACAGCGCTCGTTACGCGGTTTGGTAGTAAAATTTTGGAGAGAGGGAGACCGAGGAAGAGAGTAACGAGGACGCGCAACTTTTCGCATCATCGCTTCCCGGCTCCGCACCACACACGCACGTTGAGATTTTATCTCGCAAATTATTTAAAGCGTTATTATTTTATTTAAACATATCTCTTTTTCGTGTAAAATAAAACATACAACTTTCTCTCTCTCTCTCTCTAAAAAAAAAAAAAACACTCAAAACAGAAAAAAAAACCCAGCGAGTACGAGCATTTTTACGCGTCCGTCGCAAAGAGCGGTTCAAGGTTTTTATCTTATACGACCGGCCTCTCTCCAGTTCAAGAAGAGGAGTCACTCATACGGGCGCGGATAGATACGAGCGGCCGGAAGAATGAAACACAGACTGTGGGATATGCGCGTCGTCGAGAGAGGACGAACGAGGTCGTCGTCGTGTATATGTATTCCGTTGGCGTATCGAAAACGATGCACAATGTACCCGACGGCGATGTACCACGTCGACATGACCATTTACATAACCGACATTCAACTGGTTCTTGAACTTCACTCTTCGATTCCTTTCGCGCCGTGGCAATCCTCCTACGCGAATTATCGATCCACGACCCGCCACGCGCTGGAAGGAGGCGAACCCCCCGACACCGGCGCGCGTGCAAGACGGTGGAGAAAAGCCGACGAAGAAGAGGGCGGGCTGCCTCGGCGTAGGCAGGCAGGCGAGAGGGAGGGATGTTATACACGCCGTGTATATTTGTTGTTTTTTTTTCCATTTTTTTTGTTTTTTTTTTTACACACGCATCCAGAAGCGCGAGCGTGCACGCGAGCGCGTCTTGACCGCGCGACGACAACCGCGGGGTGCGTGAAACACGACACGACGAAAAGCGTTGCGAGAAAAAACTTGCGCGATTGCGAAAAAAATCGCAATCCTATCGCGGATTGCGCGGATTGCGCGATGTTTCAAAGCGAATAGCGAGAGAGAAACGTGTCGGTACTTTTCTCAATCGAACGACATGTAGCATAGAGTTTGACTCTCGGGGAACGAGTGTCTCGGGGAAACGGTTTTTTTTTTCTGTAATTTATAAAAGAACAAATTCTACGTCACACTGCAACGAACCGCCGATACGAAGCTCTGGTCCAAGAACGAGGACTTGAAAAAAAAAAAAAAAAATTGACCGTACGATCAATCCGAGTCTCTCGACGAACCTGCCGATAACTAACCTGTCACTCTCCTCGGCGAAAATATCACTTGCAACGCTTGTTATCACACCGAAAAGATTTGCCGACAGAAAGAAAAGCCTCCTAAGCAAAGAGTCTCGCTGGAGGAGGTTCGAACTCGTCGTTCGCGAGCGATGTTCACTGACAGAAAAATACTGCGCCGGATATTTGTTTCAAATCGGAAAACTCCACTCGTTATGGAAAGGAATTTTTTTTTTTTTAAACAAACGTGATACGACAAGATCCGATAACACCGGTAACAATTCGTTCGAAGAATCCTATCCTCGAGATTTTACGAGAGAGCATCGTCGACGGCACTGACAAGACGATTCCGCGGTTCGATACCGCGCACGAGCGCGAAGCCGGACGACTCTGTGGTATCGAGTGCAATGTAGGGAAAGTACGTTTCGAATCACACAACTGAGAGGAGGACTCACCGTGGAGGACTTTCGCGGTGTCCTGCGAAGAGAAGAGGACACCATTTAAGCACGTCCGCGACGACGACGACGACGTCCTCGCGGACGAAGGAGTTTTCGAGCGACACCTGTGCACAAATCTGGAGGTCGAGTCGCGGCGGAAAAGCGAGCCGGCGGCGCGGCGTGGGAAAAAGCGATGTGCACACGATGCCGGTAGTGTATCTGGCGAGGAGAAAGAGAGAGAGAGAGAGAGAGAGAAAGAGAAGAAGAAAGAGGAGAAGAGAACGGAAGAGAGAAAGAGAGAAAGCTACCACGAAAATCGTGTAGTGGCGTGCCAGCCGATGGTCCCCAGGACCCCAACCCCGATCGATATACCCTTTTTTCGAGAGTACCCTTCTCTCTCTCTCTCTCTCTTTCTCTCTCACACTCGCACACTCTTTCTTTCTCTCTCTCTCTCTCTCTCTCTCTCTCTCTCTCTCTCTCTGTCCGCTCCGTTCTCTCTTTGCTTCGCGTTTCACTCGGTGTCGCACACGCTCGCTTCGCCCACCCACGAAACGTTCGCCGTGGTCGTCGTCGTCGTGGAAGACGAACGCACCGTAGGAGCGACACCGTACAAGACNNTTTTTTTTTTTTTTTTTTTTTTTACCGAAGAACGCGCGTTATAAACGGACGCGAGTAAAAATCGCGCGAGTGTCAGAAGAACTGTTGTCGCGAGAGCGCGTACGGCACGTACCTTCGAGAGCGGGAACACGAGAGAGAGAGAGAGAGAGAGAGAGAGAGTGAGTGAGCGGGACGCAAAGAGAGCGGGGTATTGTCCGGAGTGACTCTCTTCTCCTGCACACGGCTCTCTTTCTCCGGCTATTTTTTCTTTCTCTCTCTTTCTCTCTCTCTTTCTTTCTCTCTTTCTTTCTCTTTTTCTCCCGCGGCGGCGAAAGGAGGCAGGAGAAATCTTCCGGTTGCAGCTTTCTCACCTCACCGTATAACGCCACGCGGGAATCAATACGCGCGCCTGCCTCGAGCCTTTTTCTCTCCCTCTCTCTCCCTCTTACTCGCTCGCTCCCTCTCGTTCACCCTCTTGCCATACCCCTCGCTCTTCACTCTCTGTCACTCGCGCACCCACCACCCTTCCCCGTCGCACACCGTTCCCTTCCCTCTCGCGCGCCTACGTTCGTCCTCTCTCTTTCTCGCTCTCACACACCCTCTGTCACCCACCTTCCCGACCGAGCACCCACCCTCCCCTCCCCCCCTCGCCGTCTCGTTTTACCCCGCGATGCTTCGTTTCTTCTCTCCCTCGCGCGCGAACGCACCCTACGTGTACACGCCGTACGTTGCTGAAGAGCGTCCCTTCACCCCTGCTACCTTGGCACTCGGACGGTGCACCGTATGTCCGTCCTTGTCCTCTCTTCTTCCTCTCTGTCTTCTTTCTTCCTTGTTCGTTTCAAGCACGAAGCTTCGAACGGAGCTGCTCCTCCTCCGTATGAGAAGGGTCGGCGTACGAAGGAGCACCTCGGCGACGAAGACGATGATGACAACGAACGACGACGGGCTACACGGGGAAGAAGTTTGTTCGTTACGAAGTTCGACTTTCGTTTTGCTCACGCACGCACGCTCGCGGCGACGAACGCGAAAACGACGGGATGAGAAAGAGAGAGCGCGGGGCGCTTCGCGCGGGAATTGCGAACCGCCCCTGCGTCAAGGAATTGAGAACTGCCGGCTCGCGGGGTGTAACGCGCCCCGCCGCATAACCACGACTATACGCTCTGCCGCCGTCGCGCGGACATGTTGAGGAGCCGCGGCACGCACGCAAGCGCGCAAGCGAGTGAACGCGATAGAACGCGAGCGAGGGTGGCGACGATAGACTATATGACGATATCGCTAGAGAGCGAGGTTGGTAGCGCGCGCAGTAGTATATATAAGCGTGCGAACAGACGCACGTCGCGCGATCTTGACAGTTTTTCACCCCGGTCGAAATGTCTTTTTGATCGAGAGTCGAATAAAAAATTTTCGTTCGTCTCGAGATTATCAGTATTTTTAGGTTTGGATTTTTATCAGAGACAACGCTCTCTCTCGTGTTCATTTATAATAAATTTATAAAACATAAGTAATTTATTATATAAAAAAATTAATATATGTAACGTACATTATTGTAAAAAATTATTTTAAAAAATAATTACTAATTTTTAAAATTTATTTTAATAATAATTAATAGTAGAGGAAAGTGGACAATTCGAGGCAGAATAACCAGATGTTCTGTGTCAATAAACTTTTTTTTTTTAAATTTTTTTGACAAACGTTTTGACCCTAATTTGGGTCTTCTTCAGTGTACTGTATAATAATTACACATATATTAATTATAGATTATATCAAACAATCTAACGCAAATTAGGGTCGAAACGTTTGTTAAAAAAATTTAAAAAAAAAAAAAAGAAGTTTATTGACACAGAACATCTGGTTATTCTGCCTCGAATTGTCCACTTTCCTCTACTATTAATTATTATTAAAATAAATTTTAAAAATTAGTAATTATTTTTTAAAATAATTTTTTACAATAATGTACGTTACATATATTAATTTATATATTATTCTGTCTCGAATTGGCCACTTCCCTACTATTATAAGTTTTCACGAGGAAGAATACAGAAGTTTAATAATAATTGTTTCAATGATCAAATAATATAATATACGGAAAAAAGAGGATATATGATCGTTCATTAAGAGAGACATTCTAAGTTCTTTTGTACAAAGTTCCTCTGACGTATGTAATTTGCATTTTCCCTTCCAAGTAACAAGAGAAAATTTGATGCACCTTTAACGAAAGGGAACACACGTTATTACGTCCACGCGGGTCGACTTAATATTTTCGTCGCCTTCGTCGAGGAAAGGCATTACAGCGCGATGTCGATTATTGCATACTGATTACGGGAACATTTTCCCAAAGAAGAAGATTCGCGCGCGCTCCGCTCACGAAAGGATGCTCAAGAAAACTTTAGGGGGCTGTCGAACAGATCCGACACTCCGGGTGTGTACAAAGTTTTCGCCGAAAGTGACGTTTTCCTTCGCGACTAGCGCTTAAAATTCAAACTCCAAAAAGTTGTGCAACATAAAAGAGATCGCACTTTCGAAACACTTTTTTCGAAAAACGTTTCCCGAAACAAAAAAAAAAGTAGGTAAAGTAATTCCGTACAAATTCTCTCTGGTCTACTCTTCCGCGAATATTTACACAAAACAATAATGTTAATATACAAAATACTATTGTAATTGTATTAAATGTCATATAAATACATGTAAATATATAATTATAATATATAAATATATAAACTCGCTCACAATATTGTAATGATTTTCTCTCTGGATCTAATTGCAAAAATTATTTATTTATTTGTATTTGTTTTTTGTTCGCGTTCGATTCAAAAACGCAAAACAAGGATCAAAAACGCAAAACAAGGATCAAAATCGCAAAACAACGATCAAAATCGCACAACAACTGTTGTCCCGTAATGAGAACGCGGGGAAATCGCTCGAAAAGATCGATGACACTTACTTGCGTTTCAGAGGTATATCAGTTTCACGGCAAAACAATACGAAACTTGAGCGCAAAGCTGGTATAGACATGTTAATCAAGCTGCCGTGTTATGTACACACACTCTCTCTCTCTCTCTCTCTCTCTCTCTCGCGAAACATAGCTGGCGAAAAGTGGCTGTGCAATTATTTTCTCTCGGGATTTATAAGGATCTAATTAATTTGCAAAAAAAGAAATTTGCTTGTCCCGCTGTATAATTGCACGCGTCACTGCATTTCGCTATTATATATATTATTTATTTTTGCGATTACGTATTATTTATTTATATCGAGCTATATATATATATATATATATATATTGCGTCGCGCTAATATTGCATTTGATAACCGTGAAACAATTTCAATAACATTTCGCTATGGTGTACACACAATCGTATACGCCGGTCGATGATCGATACAGAGAGAAATAACAGCCATTGAGCGAGTGACCGGCTTATATTAATTCACAGGTATATTGAACAGTTTATTTGTATTCACGAGTTGATGAAGTTTGTTTTCAACGGTTTCGTATTGTATACCTAATTAAATTATTCATTGCCAATTAACGGAACGAAAGAGTTAATCAAATCGTCTTTTTCGGATCATTTATTTTATAATCGCGTCTGTGTGTGCGTTCCTCCTGATATTTTCGCTCAAAAGAAAAAAAAAACAGTTTGCACAGTGTACGTTCGAGAGATTTAAGCTAACTCTCTTTCTCTCTCTCTCTCTCTCTCTCTCTATCTCTCTCTTGAAAGTGACGAACGGCTGAGAAATCCAGCCAACTTGGCGATTCTTCGATCTTCTTTCTCTTTCTTTCTCTCTTGTCCTTGTCGTTGCCGATATCAGCCTAAATGTCCTACTTCCGGTTCGGCTATTCTAGTCCGAGAGATCGATCGGAACGACCAGCTCGTGTCAAAAACACTCGGCACGGAAGACGTCGCACGTCGATTCTTCGCCGGGCAAGCAGGAATCCATCTGTCAGCTCATAAATTTTAGGACGGAACGTAGCGAACGGCGGATTAAATTTTCGAGCTCGATCGACGATGGATTAAACCCAGAGCGCGAGGCTTTCTCTCTTTCTCTCTCTCTCCCACTCGCGCAACACATCCATCATGCGGCGAAAACGACAAGAATATATACGGGACATTAGGTACAAATTGCGAATTTTAATCTAGAAATGGATATCTTTGATTGTACAGATAATCGCAATTTTCTATAATATATTTTACGTATATTGCGTATTACATATTTACACAATCGTATTTTTATTTAAATGAAATAGGACACGCATCTAATTTAAATCAATCAGCATAATTCTTATAACGATCGATATAACGATTGTATGGTGATTTAACGTGTCAACAGATGCGCGTGTGTCTTGGACCAGAAGTTTTCTTTTGAACAATGTGACATTTTATTTGAGAACAAAACCGTGTACGTGTTACGCTGAGAACTGTGTGACGCTGTGATTGACCGACATTTGAATGAGCGGCGAGTGGCATTCACACTTTTTTTTTTCTTTTTTTTTTTCAATCCCTTTCTCTTGGTTGCGACCTTGTCCACCTGCAAGCTCTCTCAGATGCATTATACCAAAGGTTACGGTGGTTGACACGCGAGCTTTAGCTGCGTGCATGAACATTCCGCATGCAAAGTGAATCTGTTGAAGATTTCTTCAAAATTGTTACAGATATCGAGAGACAATGAAAATTGATAAATAAAAATGTATATAAACGGTATAAAACTATTTTTCAATATATAAATATCTTCAATGTATAAATATCTAATATTTTTAAAATATCTAATAATATATAAAATATATATAAAATCTAACTATCTAAACAAATATATTCAACACGCGCGTAAAATAAATATTTTTAGTATTTTATATTCGATATTTGTTTTAACCACATCTCTATTATTTTAATATACTTTACAACATAATGTACACAATATATAATTACTTGTGTATACATATATATACCGAATTCGCGCGATACAAGTCTCTTCCTTTGTGTTTTCTATCTGGTTTGCATTTTTTTAATTTTTTTTAAATCCAAGCGAAGAGATCGTGTGACGTGATCAGCGGATTCATTCGCGTCGGATCTGCACGATCACCGCGCGCAGTAGAACAGATACGTCACTGATCCGCCGCCGCGTAGGTGCGCGACGACGATCCGCGCGGCGTTCCGAACGCCGGCGGCCGATGCGGCGGCGGCTGCGACTACGCCACGTCTCCATCAGCACACGTAGTAGTACGGGAATACTACGTTCTGTGATGCGGTGCAATTAAGCTCTCACCACCGTGGTAGGGGGTGGTTCCCCCCTCGCCGCGGCCATCGGCCGCACAGACTTCGGACTCCGCGCGCTCTCTCTGCGGGGCGGGGGGAGGGTGGCGCAAGTCCGTGTCTTCTTTTACCACCCCCTGCCGTTTATCCATTCGTTCATTCATCAGAAAGAACACACCTTGCATGTCGTTCGATCACAACGCGCGAAATCGGAAACCGCAGGAAACGGGAAATCGAAAATCGCGTTTTTACGGAGCGCGGCGAATCAACAATCACCGGACATCCAATTAAAAAACGATTTTTCGCGTATTCGAAACCGACAGCGTCGCAATATGAGACAAATCGATGCAATGATAAAATAAATACGCTACACGTGTAAAAAGTAAAATTATTGTTTTCTCTCCGTTTGTAATAAAAAAAATTGTCACGTCTGTATCTTTTTTTTTTTTTTTTATATATAGATTTGTCTGTACATAAGTGCTCTCCATTACCTTCTTTGTTTTCGTTCTCATGTAATTTGTATATACGGACAATAGCGCTTATTGTCTGTGGTCGAAATTTACACTGTTTTGGATCTGCGAGAAATCCTACGGCGCATCCTCGTGAACAATTCGCTCGGTGTTGACGCGGGGAACGCCGACCGAACTTGTTCCTCAAATGGAAATTACCCAAAAAAGAGCCGCGCGCCGGTAACGTTTGTTTGGTACACGTGGCGTCATCTGTGCGTCAGATGCGACACACGGACGACAATTTTTTGACGGGTTTGTTTCGACGGGTTTTGTTCGATGCACGTGGAGGTCTCTCCGCGTGTCACGTACCGATCGCGTTGTTTCGGCACAAAATTTATTCGATCAATTCGTGAATATCCTCCTATTTGCGAAATCTCAAAACTTTGCCGAGAAAAATTGCGCGGGGAAACGACGCGGTTTCGCGACGAAGTCAAGAAAAATCATCGATTCGCGACGATATCGGAATTTCCTTTGTCCGTTGAGGTGAGTAAGAAGCGGCGGCGGCGGCGGCGGCGGCAACAATCGACCTCGCGACGCGGTGACGGGGTTTTTTTTTTACGGTAAATCGGAGTGAAATCGAGCGTTTATTTTTTTTTTTTTGTCTGTTCTCACGGCGTTTTCTTTTCGTCACGCACACGTGCCCGCGAAATTTCCTAACCTGCGTCTTACGTAACGCGCGAAAACATCGCGATCGCTGGAAAACAGGGAGGGGGGAGGGATCCAGTTCTCCGGGACCGCCGTCGCACGTTTCCGCCGAATTCTGAAAGAAAAAGTTGACGAAAAAAAAAACGGGCCGCGTTGAAATTGCAGGTGAGAGAGACAATGCCGTCCGACGCGAAGAAGAAGCAGCAGCAGAAGAAGAAAGAGGCGGCCAAGGCGAGACAGTCCGGGAAGAAGCCTCAGAGCAATAATCAGACGAAAAATTCCGAGGACAGTAAGGAGCAGAGCCCGACGTTGGGGGACCTGCAGAACGGCACTAACGGCACGGCTATCAGCGCCGAAGGTAGATGAAATTGATGACGGATGTCTCTTATTATATCTGTTTGCTTCTTGTGTTTTGCGCAACTTTTGTGTTGCAAAATAACGCGTGTACATTCGAGAGTACTTTTTGGTACTTAATTATGCACAAAGTAATAATGGACGTTACGATTTTCTCCTTTGTGTGCGCAACAAATCTAGCGATAAAAATTTCATATCAAAGTGCAACATGCACTTATGCCGATGTTACCGTTAAGAAAGGAAAGATTGTAACGTTTGACAATATTTTTAATTCGTTGTATTTTTATGTTGCATTTGTTTACAATTTGTTTGTTTACAATTATATGTTTTAAATGTTATTGAGATTTGCATAAACTCGCTCTTGCAAGTCACGTTGTTTGATCAAATGTTTGTTTTTTTATTTGTCATCGTGTACATAAAGAACTTGTTTTCAGAGGCGTTGTGTCTGAAACTGGAAGCAGATGCAAGGCTAAATGCCGAAGCGCGCTCCTGCACCGGATCGTTGGCTTCTCACCCGCGCAGCCGTGACATAAAGATATCTAACTTTTCTATTACCTTTCATGGTTGTGAATTGCTGCAAGATACTATGTTAGAATTGAACTGTGGTAGACGTTACGGTTTATTAGGTCTAAATGGTTCAGGAAAGTCTACGCTGTTAGCAGTATTAGGAAATCGTGAAGTTCCTATTCCGGATCAAATAGATATATTTCACTTGACTAGAGAAATGCCTGCGAGCAACAAGACGGCTTTGGAATGTGTGATGGAAGTTGATGAGGAACGCGTGCGATTAGAAAAACTCGCCGAGGAGTTGGTGGATTGCGACGAGGAAGACGCTCAGGTTAGGTCATAAATTTGTGCGGATTTTTGCTGAACGCAAAAAAAAAACTTGTCTACTTTAAAAATTAAGTTTATTTCGTTCGTATATAAAATCTAGGAACAACTTATGGATGTATACGAGAGATTAGAAGATATGTCTGCCGACACCGCGGAGGCTCGTGCTGCTCATATTTTACACGGTTTGGGTTTTACTGCAAAAATGCAAACAACGCCTACCAAAGACTTTTCGGGAGGTTGGAGAATGCGAATAGCACTTGCCAGGTGTGTGTGTGTGTGTGTGTGAAAAATTCTAGAAAAAATTTCTACGCCAAAATTTTGTATACCACCGTGTGTGCAAAATTTTTGCAATTAAAATGTTTAATTCTTTTATTGCAGAGCTTTGTATGTAAAGCCGCATCTGTTGTTGCTGGATGAGCCAACCAATCATCTCGACTTGGACGCTTGTGTGTGGCTGGAGGAAGAACTCAAAACTTATAAACGAATTTTAGTTATCATATCCCACTCTCAAGATTTTCTCAATGGCATTTGCACTAATATCATACACGTCAATAAGAAGCAATTGAAGTATTACACCGGTAATTACGAGGCGTTTGTGAAGACAAGGTGAGAGATTTACCCAAAGACAGGAAAAATCGACAAATGACGACAGTTGTTGTTGCTTAAGTCTGAAAATTTGTATATTGATTTTGTCAGAATGGAGCTGCTTGAGAATCAGGCGAAACAGTACAACTGGGAACAGGATCAAATCGCGCACATGAAGAACTACATCGCACGATTTGGTCATGGATCGGCGAAATTAGCTAGACAAGCTCAATCGAAGGAAAAGACGTTAGCGAAGATGATGGCGCAAGGTTTGACGGAAAAGGTTGTCAACGACAAAGTGCTGAACTTTTATTTCCCTTCGTGCGGGAAAATTCCGCCGCCGGTTATTATGGTTCAGAACGTCAGTTTTCGTTACACCGACGACTTGCCGTGGATTTATAAGAATCTGGAATTTGGTATTGACTTGGATACAAGAATCGCGTTGGTCGGACCGAATGGGGCGGGAAAGAGTACTCTGTTGAAACTGTTGTATGGTGATGTATGTTGTTGAAACTTGCATTTTAAACGATAAATGTCGCGGGTTTCTGATGGTGTTTTTTCTAACGAAGCAAACGTTTGCCGTTTACAGTTGGTGCCGACAAGCGGAATGATTCGCAAGAATAGTCATTTACGAATTGGCAGATATCATCAACATTTACACGAATTATTGGACTTGGATGTGTCGCCTCTCGATTACATGATGAAAGCTTTTCCCGACGTCAAAGAGCGCGAAGAAATGAGAAAAATTATTGGCCGTTACGGCTTAACCGGACGTCAACAGGTATATCAGTATTTTTTCACTTTTAGCAAAGATATTGTATACATGTAGCGATGTTTTAAGCGTTAACTTTATTTAGATCTGTCCTATTCGTCAACTATCGGACGGTCAACGTTGTCGAGTTGTTTTCGCTTGGTTAGCTTGGCAAGTGCCTCACCTCTTGCTGCTCGACGAGCCTACCAATCACTTGGACATGGAAACGATCGACGCACTTGCTGACGCCATTAACGACTTCGAAGGCGGCATGGTCCTTGTATCGCACGACTTCAGATTGATCAATCAAGTACATATATTTCTGCATACAGCATCTTCATACGTTTAAAAAGAAACAATTTAAAAAATTTGATGTATTCTCATTGCGTTCGAAACTTAGGTTGCCGAAGAAATCTGGGTGTGCGAAAACGGAACGGTGACAAAGTGGAGCGGCAACATATTGGATTACAAGGAGCATCTCAAGGACAAGGTCTTGTCTGACAATCAGAAAAGGCAAAAGGACTTCACAAATCGGGGCAAATAATGTGGGTAGTGTTCTGATTGTGTGATTTGCATTATCCTTCTTATATAATGTAATATCTTTCTCATTTATAGCAATTGTTTTATGAATTGTATAACACGCTAATTGTTACTGAACGTGCGCCGTTTTCTGTAACGTATCTTGGGTGATACAGTCAGATTACTTAGTTAATTTATTGACGCCATTATGACGAAATTGATCCTCTCTAGTTAACAAAACCTAATAACGGTTATAGCGCAAATTAATTATCGTGGTAGAATTCTCTAGAACATACATTTAGACAAAAAAAAAAAAAAAAAAANAAAANAAAAAAAAAAAAAAAACGATCAAGTAAATATTAATAAAAGTTTGCTTGAAATATGAAAGTAAACGACGAAAACCAAGAATAAAAATTTCTCTTTTACGGTCAACTTTATTACAAATACTTAATATATAAAATAGTTTGATTCTCACAAGAATATATAAAATATTGTGTACAAACGCAGGTACGATTATATATATATATAGTTCCACACAAATACAATTTTTATCTGTGTACGTATATATAAATACCTATTATAACAATGGAAGACAGCACATTTCCACATATATTTCTGTGTATTGTAAACAAGAACTAACGACTCTTAGCAGATTTTCATCGAAAGATTTAAAACTATCATACGAAGATATGCAAGAAAGATATATATATATATATATATATATATTCCTCATGATACTTCCGTACGCTGCGTGTATTTAATATATATATGCATTTTTTATAATAATATAATAATATAATTGACGTTTGTATAAAACTCAAAATAAACAACTATATATATACTCTATATATATATATATATATATAAATATTGACAATTTTTTACCAGCAACTTGGAGTTTTGTTCATTTTGAGTTTTATGCCTTGAGATCAGTGATTGATCCGTAATTGAGTATTTGTCGCTCGAAAAGCAGCGCGAGAAATATTCTCTATATAGTATATACATGTTACAATTTGTTGCGAGTCTATCGACTTGTATATTCCGTACGGCTTTCTTCGCTCATTTTTCGCATAACGATTTTACCAGAATAAAATTTATGAACAAAATGTTTCGAAAATTACAAAATACTGTGCGAAACATTCGAGAGAGAGATTCCTTCAAGAGATCTAACAATGAATATTTTAAACCGGCGTGGAGGCCGGGATGGAGCAGACCACTTCTTGAGCCAACGCCGCATTTCTCAACACCAGCAAATGCGTGTCCATGTCGTTTAAAGCTTGATCGATGAATGCTAGTTTTCTGGCCTGGCTCTTTGGCACTCCGTGTTTTGTTACCAGAGCCAAGTGGGTCACAGCCAACACCAGAGCCGCCACTCTGGCTTCCAGAAGCCTGGCGTCCAGTGGCGGATACAAGCTGCGGACAACGTCATCTACGCGGGGCGGTATACGCCGAGCGACCTGTGTAACAATGTAAAATTCAACAATTTGCAGTAGATACGAGACGGAACAGCAAAACTGCACGTACGTCTACTATCTCTAATGGGACAGTGTTGCTGTTGACAGTCCCAGCGATGGTGGTGAGACTGGCAGCAAGAGCGTGGCAAGATCGGAGTACTGCTATACAAGGCGGAGCCAAGCCGGTAGCATCGTCCACCCATCTGGAAGTACAAAATATTTCTATATAAAATTGTTTACATACATATACTGTAACGTATACTACTACTTTTTGACGCGAAAGTTTATGCAAAATCTATATCTCTCGCTTCAATAACATTTAATCATTATTTACAAGAGCTTCATTACCTTTCAGCACCCGCCAACCACTCTTCGCTCTCCCACACATCCAATCCCAAGCCAGTGATATTCTCTCCCTCGAGCAGATCGGAACTCAACTCTGCCGAATCCTTCTGGTTCTGAAAAGAAACGAGATTATGTTTCCTCTTTTATTGCAAAGCCTTTTAGCGCTTCTACTGTAAACCACACGGCTGTCATAACATACGTAATAGCAACGTTGTCTGCGACATATCACAAGGAGTACCAGAAGCGCGCCGAGAAATACAGCGGCGAGCGCGCCCAGAGCAACAGCCACCACGGTCTCCATACCCGTAGCAGTGGCCGGTGATCCGGTGTTGCTCATGGATATCGACGAGCTCATTGTGTCCGAATATTGGTACAGATAGCGAATGGCAATCTGGCGAAACGGAACGTCGTCGTTAATCCAAGAAGAAGACAGCATCAACTGGATTCACCGTGTGACATTTAAAGTGAACTATCAACAATCGCGCAGCGCGTCGTAGTCCGCTCTCACTGTGACATATATGAAGTAGATCCAGATGACGATTATACGATGGGAGGTAGAGACTGTCACGAGTTTTAAGCTCCGTTCACTTCACTGCGAAAAACACTGGCTTGGAGCACAATTAGAGTTAACGCGCTATATAAAGCGGAATTGACGCTAATATATATTTTAGCCAAGACTCAAACCACTCGTGGTTCGAATCCTCGCTATTTAAAGTGTTTTAGCCAAGACTCGAACCACTCGTGGTTTGAATCTTCGCTAAGTAGAGTGTTTTAGCTAAGACTCAAACCACTCGTGGTTTGAATCCTCGCTAAGTAGAGTGTTTTAGTCAAGACTCGAACCACTCGTGGTTTGAGTCCCCGCTATTTAAAGTGTTTTACCAAAGACTTAAACCACGAGTGGTTTGAGTCTTGGCTAAAACACTTCTACTTAGCGAAGATTCAAACCACGAGTGGTTCGAGTCTTGGCTAAAACACTTCAAATAGCGAGAATTCAAACCACAAGCGGTTTGAGTCTTGGCTAAAACACTTTAAATAGCGAGAATTCAAACCACAAGTGGTTCGAGTCTTGGCTAAAACACTATAATATTATAAATAATATTATATATAATATATAAAATGTATATACTATATATAATATAATATAATATATATATACTATATGTATATTATATGTGTATTATATATATATATAATATAATATAATATAATATAATATATATTATAATTCGATATTATAAAAACTATGATTGACTAATTACGAGTAATGTGATTTTAACAAATCTTTTAAAATCACATTACTCGTCATTAGTCAATCATAGTTTTTATAATATCGAATTAATTGCGTTTTTGACCGATACAAAGATGACGAAACTGGTTTTTAAGCGTCAATAAAGTGATTGAGTGATTTCGCTGAAACGTGCGGTGGGGATTGGTCAATTTGATTCGAAACATTCGGAAACGATGAAACCGACCTATAGTGTATTCTTTTTTACAAAGTGGTGACACTGAATTAATTCACCATGATTGGGCGTATGGGCGGAGCATAGGAGCCCTCATAAAAAGCCTTTTAAGTCTCACTGTCACTTTGCTTCAGTCATATGTTTTCCGTTGCTTTTGTACAGTCTCGTCGCCCACCTCTGTCAAAGTGTCAAAGTTTGTGTTTTGCGTTTTTGCGGTGTTCGCGAGTATTTTTGCCAAAACGCATCCTGCCAGGTACCTCCGTCGTCCAAATCGTTACCTGAGATCCAGAACCTTGAATCGCACGACTCGGTCAAATATTTTTACGCTGTTTGATCAGTACGCGATTTGTTATCATCGCGCGCAACTCAACCTAACCTATTGTCACACGTAATATTCCGTCTCGTATTTACTTGCAGAGTGTCAGCGAGTTAATCGTCTATTCGAATAACAAACAGGAAGTTGTCGCGGATGATTCCACGTGGATTCGCGCCATGCGTGAACATTGTGTGACTTGTTGTTGAGACTGCGAGAAAGAACGCTATTTCGCAAACGAGATCCTGTTTCGTAAAATCGTAATCGATAAAAATTGTGACGAACCGTTGAGGCTCGATTCGTCAGACAAACAGAAGAATATCCTAAGATAAGAGTAGAGAGAAGAGATTGAAACACTGTGTATTTGAAAGTAACACTTGTTCCCATGGTAAGAATGAACGGAAAAGCCAACAGTGCTACGGCCAGGTTAAGACAAGATTACGTACGTCTTAAAAAGGATCCGGTACCGTATGTTCTTGCTGAACCAGACCCCTCGGATATACTAGAATGGCAAGTTTTGGATTGTATCTGACATTTGGATGACACGTTGATATTTTATTTTAGATTTAATAATAAACAAATTGGCACGTATTCTACTTGTTTCAGGCATTATGTGGTTATAGGGCCAGAAAAAACTCCATACGAGGGTGGTTTTTATCATGGAAAGCTTGTATTCCCAATGGAATTTCCATTTCAACCACCTAGCATTTACATGACCACTCCAAATGGCCGATTTAAAGTCAATATGAGATTATGTCTGTCCATATCTGATTACCACCCTGATACGTGGAATCCGGCGTGGAGTGTGTCAACTATTCTTACAGGCTTGCTCAGTTTTATGGTAATTATTTCATCCTAAGATGAATATTCTGCGTTTTATAATAGTGATAAAATATTGTACAATATTTTTGTTGCAATTAATTTAAATTAAAATGAATTTTATTCGCAGCTTGAGAATAGTCCTACACTTGGTAGTATGAGTACAACGGATTATGAAAAGAGACAACTAGCCGCACAGAGCTTAGAATATAATCTGAAGGATAAGATGTTTTGCGAGCTGTTCCCAGATACTGTTGAGGTATTGTTTTATCGCAACACAAATTCGTATATGTCTGTTATTAGAAAAACAAATTACAATAATACAGTATGTAAAAGTTGTCTATCGAAACTATTGGAACATTTTTTAATGATGGATTTTCTTTTTGGAACACATTCCAAAATTTGGAAGATGAAAATTCTAACACGATAATAATTTAATATAATTATGAATAATATAATGACATTATAATGTAATATAATTGTGAATAATATAATGACATTATAACACACAAATAACTATTTGGAATTGTAGACGATCAAAATTGAATTGGAACGTCGGAAAGAACTTGAGAAACAAAGGCATCAATCCACCGCGTCCGAAGTGTCTTCATTAATACGAGATCAGCTACAGAGAGATCAGAGCCCATTGCAGAGCGCACTGGCCAATTTGGTAGTTATCATAGGTTTTGCAGCGTTCGCGTACACTGTGAAATACGTGCTGAGGAGCATAGCCACGGAATAAAACTCGGGTTGGAATCAAGCTGCTTGCACTGCAAAAAAAAAAAAAACGACACGGGAAGGAAACAACGTACACATACCACTTATCGTAATCTATCCTGTTTGAACTGTGTCACACACGAGCAAGTTCAAAACTCTTTGCCAGTAAGCTGTGGATAGTTTGGTAGATTTTTATATCGAGGTCCATTGTAAAATACATTATAATCATTCTGATTGCCGCATTATTAACCACGGATTCGATTCGCTGGTCATTAATGATGAGAAAAAAAAAAAAAAAGAAAAAACCGAGTCGATAGTTTCTCTCTTTTAATTCAGATAATACGGGATACGTGTGCAAGATGAAGAAAGAACATATAATTGTATAGTAAATAGATCTTCGGTCCTTTTTTTATACTGGACTTTGCACTCTCGTAGCTTGATTTGTAGGAAATAGCGAAATTAGAGATTGTTCTTCTCTCATGGTGCTGAGAAATAATCTTCCGTTGAATCCTTTTTTTTTTTTTTTTTTTTTTTTAACAATTTTGAGATCTATTGTATTCGATGTGTTCGAAGAAGAAACGCATAACTGTGCATGTTACACGGTAATATGTTATTATTATTCTTGATAGAGAATCTCTTTTGGATCGAAATGCATAAATGTCAGTTGTATTCAACGTCGTGCCAACAAAAATCTGAATCCGACATTGCCGTAGTAATTGAATCAAATTGTGTCACACAATAGTCTCAGACATATCGTTTATCGAAAACAAAAAGTTTGTTTTGTAAATACAAAGACAGAAGACGTTATGAAAAAAAAAAAAAAACAAAAAAATTATAACATCTCAACGCGAGTGATCGAAAACTCGAACGAATAATTGAATTTGTATTCGTTATATTAGAGAGATAGTGTAATTTTGTTGGCTGTTCTATGTAACACTATGACTGTCACATATATAACTCTTTTGCGAATTTCGAAATGATATGTTTCTCTCGTCGCGATAATTAGTATAATTTGCAAGGTCGCTTGCTTGTTTTTTTTTTTTTTTTTTTTTTTTTCTTAACGAAGAAACATACACTTCTTCCACGTATAAAACGACCCACAACGTTTCTTCCTTAATTAACACATGTATTAATTATTGATATATTCGCTAATCTCCGATTCCCCTCTCTTGCTCTTCCATGACGAGTTATTTGTTTGTGTAATATATCCGAATGAGCAAGAAGAATTTTGCGTGATTTTTAGGGACAAAAAAAAAAAAAAAAAAAAAAAAAAACAAATTACTGGAGTGTAAACTCGGACTAAGAATAAAATAAACCACAAATGACTTTTTATTAACGTATATCGATCTGTTATTGCAATGTTATCTGTTTTTTTTGTCGCACGCGGTAGAATAGTCGTTTCACTTTTCGTTAGAACTTTTTATTTGATTTTTCGCGTGTTTTCTTTTTGTTCGATAAGTCGCGTGATTTTTTTTTTTTTTTTTTAATTCCGCGTGTTTAAGTTATATGTATAAAAGAAAATTTTATATGTGTGCACTTGAACACATTCTACCGTCGTGTGAACATGTGTAGAGACGTGCCGTATAAAACTTGTAGTTATACGAAAAATTTGATCGTAATTACACAAATTATACATAACAAGATAATTATACAATGAAACACAAATGTAAAAAAAAAAAAAAAAACAAAACAAAACAAAACAAAAAAACCAAAAAAACTTATTGTAAGCGTGTGGAATATAGTTTACTTACTTGAGAAATGCATTTTCGAACTCAAATCACTAACGACTCCGGTTTGCTCCAAATCTCTGTTTTATCTAATTTTAAACGAATATCCCCACCCCAGTATACGTAGAGTCTCTCAACTTGATATTTTAACAAGAGAGACATCTCCTCCGCGTGTATAAAGATTCTCTTCGTTCGTTATCCGGCAATTGTGAGAAAATGAAGAGAGACCAACGTTCCTAAGGAGAAAAAGAGAGAGAGAGAGAGCGCGCGGTTTACTCGTTCCGGTAAACTGTTGGAAATCCCGCGCTGAATGCGTCGTTGTTCAAGTGCGCTCGGGAGGAAGGACACATCCTGTGAACCACCCGAGCGCGCGTCTTCTTGACGATGTCGTGTTTATTTCTTCCTTACGCGTTACACACAGATAAATCCGGATAACGCGGCTTCGAGTTTTCTTGACGCTCTTCGCGGTAGTAGCGTGTTTATTAACTCTTTTTTTTTTTTTTCAGAAAACCTCGGAATTTTCGTGTGTACGTGCAATTCCACATATATACGCGCGAGTAAACATTTTCGTTTTGTTTTAAGTCGATTCCCGAGAAAAAAAAACAGAAACATGTGATCATATATAAGATTTATATATCAAGTGATCACAGAGATCGCGCCAAATTCTGAATCTAATTTTACATATGATCACATATACACAGATTTTCTATATTTATATATGATCCATTATAAAATCACAGATCGCGCCAAAATTTGATTTTACACGATCACGTGAAATCACACACATCCGACATTTGTATAAAATCTTATATGATCGTGATATAAAACCATACCCGATCCCCCCCCTCCTTCATGTATAATCCCACATGATCACACATGGTTTTCCATTTTTTCTCGAGTTGTTGAATGACGAGGTTAGAGAAGCAAACAAAATACAATATACAATCTAACGAGTAAGGTCGATACGAGCCGGATATATACGTGTAATTGTATATATATATTTATTTATAACAAGAAATATATAAGGCTTTACGAGCCATTCGCAGGATGTTTGAGCGGAAACTGTGCGTGTATATATATATATATATATATATATATATATATAT
>NW_018020674.1:380224-429760 GCF_002006095.1 Pseudomyrmex gracilis | reverse complement strand
TTTTTTTTTTTTTTTCGTAATGGAGTTTTTAATTTCTATGGCAATTGAATTAATTCGAATTTCCATGTGTGTATTAATTTGCACGTTCAAGAAAAAGTAAATAAATAATAATTGCACGTACATATATATATTGGCTCGTATTCGATCTTAGTTGTGAAGTTTAACGAGCTTTTCAGAGAAAATAAACGTTTTTTTATTGCTGTGTACAATTTTATGTGAATTAAGATATCGATATAATTCAAAGCGTAGCTCATCTGTGTGTGTGTGTGTGTGTTGTCATATTTCTCAAGACTATTTATCTGTGTGTAAATTTTATTACTTTACGAGTTCATATATTTTAAGATTAATATCGGTCTCGAATTGTTTTGCCAGTTGTTTTATATAATCTCCGTGAGCGCGCGATGTTCTCAAGTTCTATTTTTGTACTTCAAACACACCGTGAGAGAGAGAGAAAGTTTCCGATATTTTTCTTTCATAAGCGCACATTTGTACGTAACGTATGAACGAATTGATCACGCACGTGTGTTACAGAGAGATACGCTTTTACCGCACATCGTTTATAATGCGTAATATATATATATATAATCCGCTTTAATCCGTGAAAACATCCCGCAAAAGAAGCAAACAACAATTTATTCTCCACCACGAAATAACAAGGAAGTCGCGGTCGCTTTTCCCCGTCGAGGAAAAAAGTATGCGCGTGTATACACGCACCGTTCCTCCGTCGGTGTTTCTGGGTAACACCCTTCAGCGTCTTGGATGATATCCGCCCATTGCGTGTAAATCATCGAGAAGCGCCAGGACACCGTCGTCGGTCTCGCTTCGAATCCTGCGTAAATAGGACGCACATGTCGATGAACGTGCGCGCGTTATGGTTCCGCGTTCGTTAAGACGATCGTTTGTTTTGGAAAATTAAAATCTATAATGAAACTAACAAGAGAAGAGAAGATAGATAGATATTCATTCGATTTTTTCGGCGCGAAAATGTTTTCGCGAACGTATGTTTTAACCCTCAACGGACGGACACGGGTCCGTTTTCGTCTCGGAGCAAAATTACTTTCTGAAGAAAGTAATTTTCTCGTTGTCATATTTGCTAAAAATTATGAATTAAAACTTTTTTTTTCACTAAATTTAACGATGGTGTCTTCAAATAGACAGCTTAAAGAGTATATAAACATTGTTTCAGATTTTTTTAGAAATATTTAATATTTTTAAAAAGCCCAAGACGCGCGCGAAAACGACCCGTGACTGGCGAATTGAGGTGCCGAAAAAAACGGACGCCGTCCGTTGAGGATTAAATTTAAATAAATAATTTCTCAAAGAATCGGACGTTCGCTTCGCTGCAAATAACGTTCGAAGGAAGTCGGATTTCCACGTGTGGTTCGGTCGGCAATTAAAAATTGAAAATCACACGCGAGAGCTTTCAACGACCCGCTCCGATACCGGAAACGAACGGAATGAAAGAGCCCCTTCCCCTTGAGGGTGATTTAGGATGTCGTCAATCGGACGGCTGGAATGACGGTTCGTGGAACCATTTTACGCGCCCTCGTTCTCTCCGGGGTAGGGTAGGTGGGTACGGGGGACACGACCGAAAGAGAAAGAGAGAAACGAAGAGAAAGAGAAGCCGAGAAGAGAACGGCCGTACCAAAAACCATCTTTGGGATAATTAACTGTAGAAACGACCTCATTACGCGGCTTAATGAGCTGCGCCAGAGCCTTCCATGTCGCGTTCGCGCGACGAGTCGAATAGAAGGCGGCGCACTGATAGATACTTTCCCTGAGAGATTTCGGGAGAAAATAAGAAGAGAACGCGTTTCGCGTGGCGCTTGTTAGAAATTGCGTTCGGTTTCAACGACAGTGATTTATCGAAACCAGAATCGGCGCGGCATAATGATTTGTCACTTTTAACGACACACGCCGCGCGGCTTGTCGCGTCGAGAACGAGACAATTATACAAGCGCGAGGAAAAATTTCTATACCAGAGACATTATACGGACGCGTAAATTTTCGCGAAAGCGCAACTTTCGCGTCCGCGCTGAACCGAACCGAAGACAATTTTTCAGGTGGTGAAATTTTCGCGCGTTTTTATCGTCTATGTCTGGCGACGAAGGGAAGCGCAAAACTCTCACGTGTCGCGCGTCTCCACGTGCTCGTCTCCGCTTTATCGCGCGAACCGGAACTGGGCACTAGGTGGTTTTCCCTCGTATATTCAGCCGCGTTCATCGCGCGACGGAAGAGCACCATAATCCGGCACAGTTTACTGTCGACGTAAAATCCGAACGCGCGGATATATGCGAAGAGAAAAGAGCGAGAGAGAGAGAGAAAGAGAGAGATATCGGTTTCTATCCCAGATATAAATATGTGCTCGAGGCGCGGAGGGCCAACGCACATACATCGCGCGACCGCCAGTGGCACTAACGACAGACGATTCATCATCCTCGGGGAAAATGAAGGGAGTGACAGAAATCGTGGTGATTTAGTAAGAAGAGACAGAGAACAGATGTTTATTCCGGACGACGACGACGACGACGACGACGACGAGGATGAGGACGACGTCGCGCGCCCTTAATATCTCTCGCCGTCATTCTCTTGTCACGAACGTATACGTGTGTCTCTTTGTAAAAATCATCGACGAAGACAATGATTTTTTTTTTTTTTTTACCGCGGGAAAAAAACCGCATTTTTCGGTAATGCAATTGCAACACAAATGACAACAGAGCGAAGATTTTGTTACAAACTGCACCGAAAAAATTATATTCTCGTAAGTAGAAGATTTTATACTTAAAAAATCTTCTTAAAGATTTTAGATGATATTCTTCTGAAATTAAGAATATAATTCTTTATATATATATATATATAAGAATATATTCTTAATTAAAGAATATAGTCTTTTTCGATAGTGAGATATATATGTTTTTCTATAGAGGCTTTTTATATTCTAATCAGTATTTAATTCTTATCAATATTACTATTTAGAGGATTTTCCTCTTAAAATAAGAAACTCTTCTTGGCGCCTATTTTAGTATAAAATATACTTAAAGTAAGTGGGATATCCTCAAAACAAGAATACAATTTTTTCGGTGTGACAATTCGCACAATTGCTTGCGCGTGATTTATTTTTGTGCCCTCTTGTGTTAATTTTTAATTCTCATTTAATTTTTCGTTAATTTTTCAACGCGATTGGAAACATAAATTTCTTCGAGAGTTTGGAAAGAAATTTATATATACGTGTGAAATTTGTTTTCTTATTATTATGATAATAATCGTGAGAATATCGAAATCTATCAGGAGAAGAAGAAGAAGAAGAGGAGAGACTTTTTTTTCTCTCACGGTGCATGATCCTGGAAATCTAAGAAACCGCCTAAACTAAACATAGCGACCCACCGCCGCACCACCAACGTTTTATTTACGAACACGTGAAGTCAGTGGAAATCCTTTCAGTGGCACCAGACGCCGATT
Source organism: Pseudomyrmex gracilis (assembly GCF_002006095.1). Lineage (NCBI taxonomy): Eukaryota > Metazoa > Arthropoda > Insecta > Hymenoptera > Formicidae > Pseudomyrmex > Pseudomyrmex gracilis. The sequence continues at coordinate 426,301 of NW_018020674.1, read as the reverse complement.
ATACCGGAGCCAGTGCCGCTTTTACGAGTTCCGATGTTTAATGTCATCGTTACGTGCGCTGCTACTTTTTGTATCTACCTCTCTCTTTCTCTCTCTCTCTCTCTCTCTCGTTACCGCACGTATATAGGTCGGATGTCGTGTGCAATACAAGAAATACAAACTGTTTATATACAGAGTTTTTATCGACACTTTGTTAAATAGTTTGTTCCGCTGAAAAAATACGCACGGAGAGTATTGTGAGAACGAGGAAAAACAATCGGAGTGTCGCGTGATCTCATCTAGACCACGATTGGGATTTAAAATCTAATGTATCTGCACATCAGCAATACATTTAATCAATTTACACATACAACGTTTGAGCAAAAAAAAAAAAGAAGAAAATTTAATTCATTTATTGGACGTGAAAAAAAAAAACAATGAAGAAACAAAATTTATTTTTTGAGAATATAAAAAAAAAAACGAGTTTAAATAATTCAAGTAATTATTTCTTTTAAAGAAATGAATGTATATGAAGTAATAAAAAATAATATAGACATCTCCAACCGGGATTTGGCGAGGGAGGGACCGTTGTAAAATCTTACCATCTCTCGCATTCTTTAGCTTGGCTCGATCTCGACAGCGGATATCGAGGAGAAGAGGCAGTTCTCGCGTTCGATCTCACGCGATTGGTCCGGGCACGCTTCGATGACACGGCTTTCAGCCAATGAGACGGTCTGATGGGCGTCACTGCTCCGGTCCGGTGCTTGCAATAATATTTGCGCTAAAACGTCTAATCCATTAAGGTCGCCGCTGCCTGGGGACGAGACGTTTCGTAAATTATTTATTGCGTCTCTTCCGCCCCCGCCGCGCTGCTTCACCAAACCTTCCCTCTCTTCCCTTTCCCGCCAATCTTCTGCCAGGATTCTCTTCGCGTCTTTCGGTTCCACCCGCGCGTAAACGGCACCGATGCATCTTCCTCCACAATGGTGGAGCTCTTTTTATTTACGATCCGGAGAGTATACCCGGGCACATTGCGCGGAGAAACGCTCTAATACGTTGGCACGTCTCTGACATAAGATTTTGCGAGATTTGCCGACGGTCGTCAAGTCTCCGGTTTGATTGCGCCAATATTTCCAATGTTAGACCACATGACTTAAACAATGACTTCGCGGAATACTTGACGGTGATATAAATGTCGATGTGTCTCAGTTTGAAGTAACAAGTTTAGAGAACATTTGTATTTTCGAATAAATTACATGTAAAATATAATTTTACATTTTAAAAACACATATTTTTCTACAATTTCAACACAGCAATTTCAATTTGATCGAAAAACTTGCAACAAACAACAATGTTGGGACAGGAGTTGATTTACAAAGAGGACAGGGAAATGTAAATAAAAGTGTATATATATATTTCTTTCACATTTGTTGAAAAAAAAAGAAATATTTCTCAATATATTGTTGTATACGTTTGACGTATAAAAATACTGTACATTAAAATGCGTAATTAGGATATTAGACATATGATTTTTCTTGGTTCGAGAAACAGCCATACGTAGACATAACAATTGTACAGGGAATGGACGTTAAAATTTCGCGCGCAAAATTTTGGTCAAAAAAAAAAAACTGCTATCGTGCGAAAACGCGTAAGAATAAAACTATAATAAGAGAACGGGACGATGTTTGCTACAAAATACATACATTGAGTTAATCTACTTAAGTACAATTTTCGTCAATGTTCTTCAAAGCGAACGAAAAATCGTTGCGTTTTTTTTTTTTTTTTCGATCGGATCGCTAGAATGTACGTATGCAAGTTTGTTTGATTCTTCTACTGAAGAGAACGCATTAATGTAAATTATATACGCGCGTTTAAACAAATAATACAATACAAACAATAGACTCTGACAAATACAAAATTATACAACATATTCGACACACGCACAGGAACATGCTCACAGAAAAAAAATATACGTCCACAATTCGTGTGACAAATTACGGACTCTTAAAATTCTCGTGTATTTGCTTCGTATACGAACAAAATCCATACGCTCACACTTTTAACACTACTCAGAGCTCTATAACAAGGCCTCTCGCGAGCGATCACTTTGCTTTCTCGTCTTCGCGTGACGTCACTAAATTATAGACAGCTCTTGTTCGCGTAAAAACCCTCGCGTACGTAAGATGCACGAAATAAATACACAACTCTAAAAACAAGCGCGTAAATTTATCTTTCTACTTGTCTTTTTTTTTTTTTATATTTGGTATTTTGTTTCTACTTAAAACAAAAGCTAGAAACGTCTCTTGATATTTACCGGTGAAGGGACGTACGTGTACGCATCTCGAGCCTTTTTTCTAGCCTAAATCTCGCACATATTCGGTGTTTACTTAAAAAAAAAAAAATAAAAAAAATATCCGGTCTCGATGTTTACTTGTTCGGACGTGTGTTTTTGTAAATAGTAATGTCAGCGACGTGTATGTCAGGTGTTTATACTCGCTCGCTAGTGCGCAAAAAAATTTGTTTTTAAAGGTACATCAGGCAACAGGAAGTGAGAGATAATCCCGCGAAATATTGTTAAAAGTGTGTTGTAGATGTAGGTCGAGATAAAAAAAAAATACACTTGGTGTATGTTGAACAAATTCTTTATTTGCGACGCCAAACGTTTCGACCCTTGAATCGGGTCTTCTTCAGTGGCGAGAAATTTTTTTAACAATTAGTAATAAATCGAGATTACTCTCAGGCTCTATAAGCCTTATTAAACTAATAATATATGAATATAGGGACACATGAAGAGCCGTTCGCAGGATGTGCGTGAATGTGCTTTTAAATATATATATATGTACACACATATATAATTCGAAATAATTTTTTTCCTCCATATAGGATGCTGGATTTGCATCACATATATATGAAGGACCCCCCGTGTATTTTACAAATATTTTAAAAATTAGTCAGGGGGGTATACGGGGTCCTTCATATATATGTGATGCAAATCCAGCATCCTATATGGAGGAAAAAAATTATTTCGAATTATATATGTGTATACATATATATATATATATATATATTTAAAAACACATTCACGCACAACATCCTGCGAACGGCTCTTCATGTCTCTATATAACATATATTATTAGTTTAATAAAATTTTTTTAACGTAGTTTTAGATAGAAATGTGCGTCTGTGTTCCGTTGGGATGAGGCGTGGATTGACTTGTAACTGTAAATGATGTTATTTGTTGTTTACAAATAAGGGCACACACGTCGGGCACCACGATCGTACCATGAAAACATTCTATTTACGGGCAAACGGTGTTCCGATGCCAGACATCAACGGATTACACAGACGCACAGTTCTAACTGCGTCAAAAAATTTCTTGCCACCGAAGAAGACCCAATTCAAGGGTCGAAACGTTTTGGCATCGCAAATAAAGAATTTGTTCAACACACACGAACACACACCAAGTATTTTTTACCTCGTATCTAACACACACATCGGGCAATATCGACTCGCGCGAGAGGGATCGGAAGTAAGGAAGTAAAAAAAAAGATTCTTGGAAATATAAATATTGTCGTGTTTGAATGTAATGTTGCTCTCGACTTTTCTATCGTCTGACGATAAAGCCGAGACGGGTGAAGCAAAATACTGACCGGTCTCGATATACTGATTGAAACTTCTTTCGAACGTGTAGCCATCGAGGACGCAATGAGTTCGAAAAAAAAGTTTGCGCTCAAGTGGCGAACGAACAAGCGATTATCGCAAAATTCATTTTGCGCAAAAGATATTTGACAGTTTCAAACTCTTGCAAAAAAATAATAAATCGCGAAGTTAACCGCCAACGGTCAATGAGAGCCAACGCTAAATGGTTGTGCGAAAAAATATATATATACATATATAGACTGGTGGTCTCGCGGTCTGAATGCGAGAGTGGGGAAGTCCCGCGTTCTCGAATTCACACCGTCGGATTTTTCCGGGCCGGTCTTTTTCAAATTTTATCGATTGAAAAAAGCAAATCGAATCGGGCCTCCAGCTTGAATTGCTTGTGGGAGATGTGGAAGAAGAATGTTGTAAAAAAATATTGTAATCCTGAGGAGAATCAATAAAAAAATTCACTTATCCTTATCCTTATATACATATTTCGCACAAACATCCAGCGTTGGCTTTTTTCATATCGGTTAACTTCGCGTTATCGATTTTAAATCTCAAAAAACTTAACTCTTCGTTAACATGTTATAAAATTAATAAAATCAAACATATTTATGTATAAAAATTCTTTTTTTTTCAATATATAACGCATTTTTAGACATTTTTATAAAATTCTTTTAATTAAACTAAAATTTTAACCTATTAACAAGAGTATCCTAATTTGAGAAAACACATTGACGTAAGTGATATATATAAATTGTCAGTTGCCAAAGTTTTTCAAAAATCTATATTCAAATTACGTCCTCAATGCTTCATGAGACGAATGTCTTTTAACGGTCAATCCGGATGCGTCGGGAGGAGAGAAGAGGGCGTCTCGGGTTTGTTTTTGTAGCGCGGCGACGTGCATCATCTCTCAGGGGGTTCCCCCAAAAAGGGGCCGGGGAACGCGTAACGTTGAGTATGTGGATGTTGTCTTGGCTAATTGAATTCAAAGAGATTTATGGTCGGCAACGGCGCATTTGCGCGACGGATAAAAAAAAAAAAAAAAAAGAGCGCGAAGGGGGGTTCGGCCGCTGTCTAAATTCCCTCAGAACTGTCGCCGGCCGAAACGTTGATGAATGTTTTTACCGGCCCAATTAACGTTAGCGGAATAGCGAAGAAATTCGGCGGCGGCGGCAGGCGCTAATCGCGCGAATCCAAAGTGTGAATCCGCGATCTCCAGTTAATTTAAACCGTATACGCTGCAGGGGTGTATTAATGTTAACGGACGCAGTCGACGACTTATCGATTATTCGATTTTTTTTTCATATCAAAAAGAAATAAAAAAATTATCAATATAACAATATCTCGAATCGATGTTTTAAAATTATTCTTTATAAAAAAATATTTTAAAAATATTTTAATTGTTCGATATGATTGTTAAATATTCGTAGCGAACACGATTGTAAATTTTAAATTAAATCGAGTATTCATATAAATATTTGATAATTTTTTTTCAAAATCTCGATAACGTTAATTAACGGGATAGCGCAACTTTGTTCTAGACTCGTATAATTCTTTTTTCGGTCACGGTTTTTGCGCGATAAAGAGTGCAGCTCTTTAACGTGGCGTGTCTTCGTTAAGCGGCCTAAAACAAGGCCGAAAGTTTCTGCTTTGACCGGTTTAAAATAACTGACAGTATTCGGAATATTATTCACGACGGCTTGCGCGGTCCCCCGAAAACCCCGCGACGGATATTTTATATATGTGTATGCATATATACAGGGTGTTTTATTTTAATTGCTCCAGGCAACCCACATAGCATTGTTAGTAGCACAAACGTTTCTGCAACCGGGGTTTTTTCCGAAACTTAGCAACGTTTCGTTAAAAGTCTCTGAAACGTCGTAGTAACGTAGCGGAAACGTCAAAATGTCCGCTTTTTAAGTTGCGGTCCGTTGCGGAAAAACGTTTGTGCTACTAACGATGCTAGGTGGGAAATATCTCAAAAAATATGGAAGATACGAAAGATACTGTTTCAGACAAAAGAAAAGTTGTATGATTTCGAGGGGAACATAAGACGGTGCCCCATTAATTTGACCTTGAATAATTGTTTGAAGGTCACATAAAAGTCACTTTTAATTTTTTTTATGGAACCCCCTATTTTTAATTGCATTTTCTTATAGCTTATCTCGAGAAAGAGAGAAAGTCACAGTATGTGCCGGCATTAGCACCAGCCAAGGTCCACCGGCCAGTGAAGGCAAGACCCGAGGTTGATCCGGCTGATGAAGGCAAGATCCGAGGTTGATCCAGCCGATGAAAGCGAGATCGATTAACTCTTCGGGTCTTGTCTTCACGGACCGGTACACCTTGGGTAATGCCGGCACATACAGTAACTTTCAAGCCTCATCGGAAAGTACTTAATGAAAAAATATTTGATTATAATTTTGGCTAACTCTCGAGGCAAGCTATAAGAAAATGCAATGAAAAATAGAGGGTTGTATTTAAGAAATTAAAAGTGACTTTTATATGATCTTCAAATAATTATTAAAGATCAAATTAACACGTTCGCGACGAGTTGTACCACCGGTGGTACATTCTTCTTTCACAAAAATCACGGCCCGTCGCGAACGTGTTAATAGCACTGTCTTGTTTTCCTCAAAACCATACAAACTTTTGTCTGAAACATTTTTTCGTATCTTCCATATTTTTCGAAATATTTGCGTGGGGCAATTAAAATGAAACTGGGGTGTAATGTGTACATATATACACGGTGTCTGAAAAATTTTGACACAGCCGAAGTGCGAAGATAGATTAGATTAATCTGAACCCCGAAAAGTCATGTACCGTTTGCACAAAATTCGCAATATAGTTATTGAGTGATTAATTAATACATGTGATCTAATGAGCGCGTGGTAAGCGATGGTCCGGACTTTGTAAACGTATATGATTTTCAGTTGTGAAAATCAACCGATCGCGAAAAGCTATGTCACTTGCCACTCGCTTGTTTGCTCCGTCTCTTGCTCTCTTCATCTCTTAGAAGAGATTGCATGAAGCAAGCCATTTTTCTTTGCAACTGAAATTCATACACGCCTGCTGAGTCCGAACCGTTGCTTCCCACGCGCTCATTGGTTCACATGTATTAATTAATTACTCAATACCTATTGCGAATTTTGCAAAATGGCACAAGACCTTTCTGTTCAAATTGACCCTGATCTATCTTCACACTTTGACCATGTTAAAACTTTTCAGACATCCTGTATATACATGCACATATATATTGTATATTACATACACATATACGTTACACGACGTGATGAAGAGCCGAGCGCGACTGTCATGTTTGGAGAAAAAAATAATATTGTGCCCGACCGATGGGCGCCAAAATGCTCGTTAACTTCTTTTTTCTTCTTGCCTCCCCCTATAGATGTTTTCGTTAGTTTCGACACGGCTGCTGTGTGCGCGATCGCCCTCCCTGTGTGTGTGTACGTTCTTTTTTTTACTAAAAAAAAAAAGATATTATTTTTCTCAGAGACACATTTGATTTTTATTAAATTTCTTCACTCAATATTTTAATTTTATTTAATATAATAAACTATATATTGTATGTATCACATAATTGTATATATCATACACGCGATTATAACATATAATTATAATATAATTATATCTATAACATCTTTGCATATGTAAGATTAGAATTAAATATATATTTGAAAATATAACGTAAAAAACTTTTTGAACACTTTTTGGAAACTTATTGGACTCGTTGTATTGCAAATTAAGATTCTTTCGTACACACGGTTGACGCGCACATCGTGAAATTCTGCTTTAATAATTCGCAAACGGGGTCAAAGATATATCATGTCACGATGATTATCCCTCTCGCGACGAGATAATTTCGTTGATTGATGCAAGTGTGCGTATAACGCGGCGCTGGCTAATAAGAGGATTTTAGAGAACGTCGATGCGCTTTCCGCCGCGTCTAGCGCGGCGAGTTGTCGCTTCGTTAATAGTCCGACGAGCACGGACATGAATTATTGTAAGCATTGCACTATATATTGCGAGCGAGCGTGCAAGAACACTCCGGAATTAAGGAGGACAGAATTAACTGCCGTGATTGAATTTCAAAAGGTAGCGAAATTAACCGGAAGAGAACAACACCGCACGTGTAATTGCATTACATACACGACGTGTATTCTCGAACGGAATGCTTTTTAACGCTAAAAAAAAGTTGCATCAATCTTTGAAACAACTCTGGAAATGCGCGCGCGCGCGCATTGAATATTTTGACGTCAAGATAGAGAAATGAGACAGCGAAGAGACACATAATGAAACAAGTTTGAAACATGCAACAAGTGAAAGGCATGCAAGTAAGATTAAAATGAAGTGAAATAAAAAAAAAAAAAAACCAAAATTGATATCCAATATTCTTGCGTATTTACTTAAAGACAGGCAGAGTAAAAAAAATGTGAAAAAAGAAATGTGAAAAAAAGAAATAAATAGAAAAAATCGCGGTACTTGTACCTAGTTTGAACAGTATAAAGAAAAGATATAAATAAAAATACATAGAGTTTCAATTCTGTCGTGATGAGTGTCACGGTAATAACATACCGACGTGTGTAAATATTGGAATTATTTATATAATCAATGATTTCTTATTGTTACCTGTCGCTTTTTTTTAATTACTATTAATTGTCATACTTTCAAATGATTAAAAAACTGTCGAAAAAAAAATAAAAAATGTACGTGCTAGTCACATATAAAATATTGTTGCAGAAAAAAATGTGCATATACATTTGTTGATTTATATATACTTCTATATATAAAATATTTTTGTTGTGAGAGAAAAAAATTATATCTACTGATAGTATAAAATTTTCTTTGGCGTACAATTCTAGCTGTATGTGGAATTTGTTTTTATGTTATAATAAATTGTTTAATAAATCGAATGTTTGTGAGCAATACTCGTATAAGACAAGTTACTCGCAACATATCTAAGTACTAATTGTCAAGAGCATTCACGCAATGCTACGCACAATAATTCGCACTTCGGCGTTCTATTTAAGCCTTAAAATTCACAGCCGTGAAAAAATAAATCTGATGATTGTGTTTGAGAGAAAAAAATAATATTGACGGAGCGTTAACCGGGAAAAAAAAAAATGCTGCATGTGTGTAATTGAACATACACACGTGTTGTGTTGGGGAATAATCTTCGCTTTTCAATCTTGGATAACTTAGGCGTCGCACTCTGATGAGTGATCGTTATCACCCGTATATCTCTTTATACGTACGATTATTCCCTAATCATCCTTTAAATTTCTGCTTTGTAAATACAATATAGTAATAACGTGCATTTCCGTATTTAAATTAAACAAACTCTTGAGGTTTCTGCTGTATATGGTTTTGCCGAAAGACAATTGCGTAACAATCGCGCTGAGATCCTGATCATTTTCATTCTTTGCATCCTGTAATCTGTGATGCTCTCGGTTAGAAATTTATCACATTTTTTTTTCAATATACGAGCAAACTTACGTGTTTGTTCGCGTTTCTTTCTCGATCTTTCGCGCGATCTTTCCTCTTACCTTCAAAAAAACTTTCGATTCTATTATTCTAAGTGCTAGGAATCCTGATTTGCGGTCCATTCGCCTTCCATTCGCCACACGCTAAACGCGTACGACAGTTTTTCGTGCGCCATGTAGTTGCAAGGTAACGCCGCGATTTCTCTCGCGGCTAAGATCGCGTTCCGGGGGCCTCTCTCTGGAAATTGAATTGTAAAAAGAAACAAATTTTTTGTTTTCAACAATCGATCTGTACAATACTGTCTCAAAGCGCCTAACTTCGCCAAATATCACGTGAGCTTCCGAAGAGAGAAGCGCCACTGAGATTCTCTTATCTTATCTTATCTTAAAATCACTGTGGTTTTGTGATTTAAAAAGTGGCAAGCACAAAAATCTTGCTTCGACACATTCTTTATTTTTTTTTTTTTTTTTTTTTNTTTTTTTTTTTTTTCGTGTTTTATTAGAGAGCAAACAACACTAGTAGATACGATGCGCAAGATGAAACGTGCGCGTCGACACATTCTTTTTTTTTTTTTTTTTTTTTTTTATCGTGTTATATTTCACGTGAATAATTTAATAAGATGATTTTTTATATACGTGAGTATTGTGCCCGGGGGGAAAAAAGTCTTGCGTCTACGGATAAATTTGATATCTGAAAATAAATAATTCTGCATTCGATATCTGAAAATAAATAATAAGAAATTATATATATATAATCAAACTAGAGAAAAAGAAGAAATTTTAGTAAGAATCTGGAAAGAAAAGGAAAAAAGGAAGAAGGAAGGAAACAAATTAGTACAAAAACTCTTTCTAGTCAACAAGAAGAAGAAGAAGAAGAAAGCTAGAGGTTAATCACGATTGGGAGAAGTTATAGGAGATAGAGAATAGATTTAAGTGTCAAGTTGCAAGATAGTTGCGTGGATTTTAGAAGGACAATATTAAGTGCAATTTAGACGTAAGTTAACTAAGATAGCGTACAAAGTAGAAGTAGTTAGGGTGAGAAAGCGATATGCGTAGGTTGGGAGAATGGGAGACGTTAAGGTACGGATGGATGGATGGATATTAGAAAGCTTGTAAACCAAGTCCCCTTCTCTTGGCCGGGAAGGCTGATGTGAATAAATAAAAAAAAAAAAAAATATATATATATATATATAATTTCTTATATGTGATTTTATAAACGTGTATGATTGCGTCACAAATTATACGTAGCCAGATGTCCAAAATTTGTCCGTAAACTTTTCTCCCCGGGCATCTTTGAGAAATTCGCGCGATACTCTCGAAAAACAAACGTGACAATAATTACCTGAATCGAGATTTAAATTGTCGCCTTCGATACTGGACTTCAATACGTGGAACAGAAAATCGATGTATCTCGTGGCTAGTTTTAAAGTCTGTATTTTCGATAATTTGTCACTTGGCAAGGTAGGGATGATTTTTCTCAAAGCGGCGAACGCTTCGTTGAGACTTTGAGTTCGCTGTCTTTCTCGCACATTCGCCATCGCTCTCTGACTGACCATGTCCGCCTCGCTCGTGCAACTTTTCCTTCGTACCTTCACGTGCTTCGTCGTCGTCGCTTCGTTCCCGTCAGATTCGACGTAATCGTTGGTTCTCTTCTTCTTTCTGTGCTTGTTGTGCCTCTCGCTCGGCGTCTCGCCGTAACTCACCGTCGTCGACGACGACGACGCCTCCGAGTGCTTTACGAGATCGAGTTTGCCGGCGAAGTAAGATCTTAACAGATTGTCATCGGACTTGTAATTGCTCATCTCGGGTTTGCACTCGATCGTCTCCGCCTGAGCGTAAGACACAACCGAGCTCTGGGCCTGAACCGACGACGACTGCATGGAGTCGGGACCGGCAACGTCTTCGACGCTGCAAGCACCCGGCGAGTACAGATTTTGCGACGATTGAGTCACGCACGATAGACTCGGCTGCTGTCCGTTGATAGTGATGTTCTTCTTGTTGTGCACGAACTCGGAATCGTTCGGATAACCGTCGTAAGACAAAAGCGGTTTCGGGCAGTTGAGGAGCTGGGGGTTTGTCCGTTCGTTGTAACAAAAATTCTTTTCGACAAGCTTTGTCGTGTCCGAGATACATTCCTGCGTGTAATGAGGATGAGGATGTTGATATGAGTACTTGTGTATGGCGGCGACCATAGCCGCCGTCTCGTCCGCGTTTTTGTACGCAACTTCGTACTGGCGCGGCTGAAATTGATGTCCGTAACTAGCTCCGGTTATGGCCGTCGGCAAGAAATATCCCGTCGTGTGCGATCCGCGAACCTGCTGCTGATGTTGCAACGAATCGTCGCTCTTCTGATCGCTGGTGTAATGCGTCACCGGCGAGTTGGCCGCGCAATTGCTGTCGTTCGTACGCGTTCCGGAACTGTCACTGCCCGTTTGCATGACATAGTAGCCGATTGGCACGCACTGTGAAGACTGATGCTGCAATTGCGATGTGGGAGCCGGTGTTGGTTGATGAGGTGCTGCCGCGGCACCTCTCATACTCTTCTCGTCCGGTTTAACTCGAGTCCGTTGAACGGCACAACAAGGTAAATAATAAACGAACAATAAAATACAAATCCGATTAATAACACCGACATTCATACGTAAAAAATAAGACACCGGCACTGTCGCGTACCAGTGTACCACGAATCAAACCGTAGAATAATACATTTGTTACAGAGCAACGTTGACTTTACTTACTTCGATCGCCTCGATATACTAATATTGCAAAGATGCTAACCAAATATTATATACACGTATATATATATATATATATATATACACAAAAAGTAAAACCAAAACCTAAACTTATTTTTCTCGACCTCAACGATTATTTTTTTTCTTATTTGTTTCGCACGCGATGTGTGCACGTTTTTCACGCACGCGTTTCACCGGCAGATGGATAGGCAATACGCACAACTCGCCTCTTCGGTTATTACTGCTGCTCTAAAATATAAGACCTCCTGCAAGGTCTCTCTCGCTCTTCAGAAAGATACTCTTCGGAGAGGGTCTCCGTATTCTCCCCACTTTCTTTCCAACGAAGAGAGAGAAGGCGGGGTAAACAGACGAAAAGGAAGGAGGTGCCAAAGATTCAGACGAATTGTCGTCGTTTGCAATTAAGAAAAAGAAAAATTATATACTATATTATATATATTATACTATATATATATATATATATGTTACGTTATCGTATATTATCGACGTTAATCTTATCTAAAGCTAAGATTTTGTCGAAGTTCAACCAATAATATTTTGACACAATATTATAAATAAATACGTGATCGATCTCTGTATGTCGAAGTTACGTCAGCAAAATAATGTCGACGATGAAAATATTTTCGACGAAATCTTCATCGGTTTTACATTTCAATACAATCCAATCGGACTGAAATATTTAAACGCGCGCGGTTTTTAAAACAAAATTCGACGTCTTCGCTTTTTTTTTTTTTTCATTTTAGATTTTTAAATTGGTGTTTAATTATTCATAAGAGTTTTAGTTGACAGTTTTTCTAAGATTTTCAACAATGTTCGGTCCCGTATAGATTCGTGTCTCTAAAACTATAATAATAACGGCTTTGTTGAGCGACTCAATCGTCAGTCCGCGACAATATTAGCGAGTGCATATTCATCATTCGTCAGATCTCGTTTCTCAGAAGCCGACGCGCGACGGACGGCAGAAACTAAACCGTTCCCGTTCTGGCACCGATCCAACCCAAAAATCGGATCGCCAATAGGTAGGTCGATAAATAACGCATCCAAATATACCAAAATAATACGCGACGACGATCAAAAGAGGGTAAAACTTCTCGCGCCCGGTAGATTTTACGGCGCGCGAAATACGGAACGTGCCATGTATTTTCATCGCAGAATTATTCGAGACGAAATCTGCGCAAGAGAGAACTTCATCAACAAAAATTTATTTATTAAATAATCATATACATGTAAAAAATACAATCTATTTATATAATAATAAAGAGTTTTAATCTCTTAAGTTTCTCACATACGTGATGCAAGTGTATCTTATATAAATTTAGGAATTGAAATTTCAATTCAAAAACTCACGTGTAAAAATTTAATTTGCGTACTATTTATATGTATTTCTTTAAATTGCTTCATTAATTTACGATGGATACATGTTCACGCGTAGTCTGGTTCACTGTGCAATAAAGTGTTAAAAATATCAAATAAATTACATTTAATAACCAGGTTCTCTCTGCGCGCACGTGCCAATGGGAATGCGCCGTTTGCGCCGATAATAACGCGATTTCAATCACGTACGTATCGTCGAAAGTGTGTGTGTGTGTGAAAAAAACGTGTGTAGTAGCACTTGTTGAAAAAGAGCTTATTTTGTTTTTTCTTTCTTTTTTTCTGTTCTTCCCTCTTTTATTTACTACTCTTTAAAGAAGATCAGATGTCATATGTACAAGTGTATATTGATATTTCTCAATGGAAAACTCGACCAGATGCTGAACACGTTTTTCTCGTCGAATAGGTTCAATGGTACGTAAACTCGCGAGCGCGCGCGAACGTAGAGAGAGAAAGTATTTAAAGTATTTAAAGTGATTTAAAATATAATTAATACAACTGATAAGGACATTTGGTCAGTTCTCTTCCCCTTTAAAATCAAAGACTTTTTTGTGGAATAAAATATATCATAGACGAGTAAAATTTTTGCAGATAGAAAAACTTCAAAAATAATTTACGAGGTCCAGATGATGATTCCCGTAGTGAAACTGTGTGATCTTTTCGTTTCTGCTGATTTTTTTGCAAGGTCAGACCATAAACTTGTGCGTACACGCATTTACGGTCATGTGTTAACTGTTAAGCGAGAACGAACACACCCGGGGGGCAAGTGTATAATCGGAGTTTTATTTTGCTCCGATACTTCTCAATCTTACGGGAAAGCGGGAAATAGATGATTGCATGCTCGCTGTAAAATTCGCGCGACACACGCGCACATTTAAATTGATAATAACAAAAAACAAAATAAAATTGAATCGTGATTAACGGGCTCTCAAACCAGTTGCAAGGTGTTATGCATTAAATTCTAATGAAGTGTGAATCCAAACGTTTCTATGTTCTGACGATAATTGAAGACAACATGCAACTCGATAACTTGTGTGTTGTTTGTATCGCACTTTCGTCAAGACTGAAAAATAAAATTAAAAAAAAAATAAAATTAACAATAAATTAATATCTTCGTCACAAATTCGTTTCAATTGTGTGAGATATCGTAGAAAATTAATTCAATGTTGAATAAAGGAAATTTCTTTTGTGACAAAAATCCTTTCAAACGTTGCACGTAGACATTGGGCCTTTCAGGTATAACTGTCTCACAATTGTTATCTTATGCGGACCACATGAAATTGGAAACTTAGATTTGCAGCAAAAAAAAAAAAAAAAAAAAAAAAAACAATGCTGGTATACCTAGTTTACTCAAAAACAATATATTATCTTCGACATTCATAAAAGAGACGAACGTGCAAAAGTCAGGTTTCTAATGCAGATTAAAACAAAGAAACGGACAGAACAATGTTAAAAAAACGACCGGTTTTTGCCCATTAATGAAGAGTAAAAATGATAAAAAAGTGAATCTTATAGATTTTGACTTGCCGAACACAATGGTGCAATTAGTTTTTCTTGAAAGTGTGGGAAACATTGTCATTTTTCAAGTTAAAGTTCGAGTTTTTATCATTTTCGTGTGACGTACAATTCCTCTCTCTAGAAATCAAGAATTTTTTCAATATCGGTGAGACATTTCATGTGAAACTTGGTATGAGAAGATACCTAATATTTTGTTAAAATCTCTAATAAACAAGTTTAAAATGGAGGATCCAAAATGACGGATGTCACATTTGCTATTTTTTGCTCTCACTAACTGTAAGTTAATAAACATTTTAAAACTCTATATTCGTAAGTAAATGGAATCGTTTCGTATTAGAAATCTTCTCTCATACTAAGTTTCACATAGAAATATCCCACTCATATTGAAAAATCTTGATTTTTCGAGATAAATCGTTCACGGAAATGATAAAAAGTAGGACTTTAATCTGAAAAATGACAATGTTCACACTTTCAAGGGAAACTAATTGCATCATCGTGTTCAGCAAGTCAAAAGATCTACAAGATTCATTATGTTTTTTACGTTTCTATTAACGGGCAAACAAACGACCTTTTTTAACATCGTTCTTTCTCTGTATTTCTCTCTACTCTCTGTCTCTATTTTACATTTTATTATTTTTCCTCCAAAAATTATATTTATTAAAATATATATGTTAATTAAGGTCAATATCGAGCAGTACTGTTAGGTGTAATGTGCAATTTTACTTAATATTTAAAATACATATATACAATGCAATAAGATTAGTTGTAATAACTGTTGTGTAACACATGTCGGACAAACCAAGAGACAGATAAAAACAAGATTAAAAGAACATATCAACAATATTTCGAAAGATACTTCTCAACTCTCAGTAATTTCACAACATCGCTTGAATTTTGACCATTATTTTGATTGGGATAAAATACAGATTTTAGATCACGAGCCGAATTTTTGTAAGAGACTAATTTCTGAAACAATTCATATAAAACAACACGGGCTCAATTTAGTTACAGATTCTGAATCGTTAAATAGTGCCTATTTTAGTCTCTTAAATAAGATTGCTTCATCTGTACGTTAAACATAACGATATTTTCTATCCCCTCTACTACTTACTAATATAAATATGTTTGTCTCTTGACTTTGTCCAGCATTTGTCTCTTTACCGCTGTGAATTGTAAGTTCCTCTTGACTTTTACTTTATAGTGAGTTTTTGTGCGTGAATTTAAAAAATTTTACATTTCTATATTTATATTTCAGTTTTATTTTATTTTGTGACACTAATTATCCATTACAAGGTATGTCCATCTATCTATATACGACAGCTTCATTTTGTATTTAATTTGTATATTGCGACTGAAGATGACATCTGTGTATATCGAAACGTTTTGCATTGTATATATGTATTTTAAATATTAAGTAAAATTGCACATTACACCTAACAGTACCGCTCGATATTGACCTTAATTGACATATAATTTTATATTGTTTTACAACACGAGCGAGTTTTATTCTTCTTTTTTATATTGTTATATTTATTAAATTATATAATATATATTATTTATATATATAAATATTATTATGTAATATTATTATTATACATATTAACTACATAATATAGAAATTTTTTAGATATGTAGTTACCCCTATGTAATTTTACTAATAATTTCATAAATACTCAAATTTTTTTGTAAGTATAAATAAAAATTAATCTAATTAGTAAGTTATTTTACATATAAAATTAAATACTTTATAATTTTTAATTAAATATTTTTATAATTTTATTTATAACATAAATTTTATTTATAAAAGAGTGTGTTAAGTTTCTACTAACGTTCGGAGCGACGATTAAATTTTTGCTACTTCGCACACAATTTCACACACGCGTAATGTCACGCAAAATTAATATACTTTCTTTTAATGAATAATCCAATCTATGTTCGCCGGACGTCTTCCCAAGGTGAACGGAAATGTTGTTTATCCGGACATTGTTTTAGAGAATTTTCTTACAAGAACTTGATGGCAGACTTTGATGAAGTCCGTTACGTATCGCCGGTGATGTTATTTCACTGATAGGTATGTAAAATATATCCAGCTGTGCCATTTAGATAAATATTTTCTTAAAATTCGGAAAAAGATAGATGTTACAAGAAAAGCAAATTTGAGTATTAACATAAACATAGCGCGCTAAGTTACCTGAAGATAAAATCTTTTACATTTTTTTTTGAAGATAAAAGTAAGTCAATAAGCGATAAGTTGCGAGATTAAAATTGTTCCATCAGCTATATAATTGTGCGATTATAATTGTGCGGTTGAAGATAAATGCGAAGATATGAAGCCTCCAGCTGAGGAAATTTGAGAAGTTCCTGCTGAAGCCCTTTCTGCGGCCGTAAAGCATTTTTTTTTTTTTTATCAACGCGCGCGACAGTTGACGGGGTTGTAACGTCGCGCAACTTCATATCTCTTTGATGTAGATTTTATACCTCCCCGAAGACGTTAATTCGAACGTTTCGATGTAACCAAACCACTCACTCCGTCACAGACGGTGGGAATTGCATCAGAATCGCGTTAGTTCTTTTTGCATTGTCTTAAAGACAAAGTAAAAACAATGTGTCAAATTAATTATATTATTCTTTAAAACGTCACGTAAGTCGTGTAAAAAATATACGTTTTTTCTTAAAAAATACAGGAGAGCCTTATTTCAAAATAAAACAAAACAAAACAAAAAAAAAATACAAAATCTCATTGAATCTTTTAGTCTTTTCAAGTTATATGTAAGAATTTATTGGCAAATTTTTTACCTTAGTTTTCTACATCTGGCGAACATCTGGACACATATGGACCTTTTAGGTTTCTCTTCCGCACTAAGCGCATCTTCTCTCTTTCTCAACCTGAAACCGCAGGTTCAATAGCAAAGTCATTTTCTTTAACCATTTTTCTCGAGCCACCTGGACTAGGGTCCTAAGATAAACAATAATACATTCCGCGACAATATATAATGTTAGAAGACAAAAGAAATTTATGTAAAACTATTCATATTAATCGTGCAATACCAAAAACAATATTGTGTACGTAATACTTTTCGTTCACTCAAAATGCCACGAGGATTTTTTATTGAAAGTTTTTTATGTTAAAAAACAGAAGTAGTCTCGATCGCATAAAAAAATTTCGAAAAAAATTTAACGATTTTTTAAAACAAATTCTATTGGACAAAATTGTTTCTTAATTCTTCTGAAACATTATCCCATTAAAGCCTGTAACATAATTGTTTTTTTTATTATAAAATCGGTCAACTCGTTAGCGAGAAAATTTGTTTTCCGGTTTTTCTTTATACCTCCATAAAAAACATATTTGAGAAATATGCTTTCGGGAAAATAACATTTACATTAGTGATGACTTATAATTAAAAATCTCGACCAAATTCGGCTGGGGGGGAGGAGGGGCAGAACACACATGATTATTCTGTTATACTCTTTCATTTGAGAGTCTTATTAGTAGTATCGCCATTTTGTATTTCTCATTTTTCCGCGCCGACAAATCGCTTCGAAGCTTCAGACTGAATACCTGTAGGAACAACTCGCAGGTAAGAATACCTGTTGGTATTTGGAATCTCGGACAGGTGAATCCCTCCCTGGTAGAGATCCGCCCAGTTCAGCAATGGCGGACTTGTGTCTGTCGCAGAACCGACGTTTACATTTAAATTGTTTTTTTTTTTTTTTATAATAATCTTTATTTTGGCAACTTTATTTTTATAAAAAAAATTAAAACAACGTTTATTGTTCGTAAAAATTTATCACAAATGTTGCAAAACGTAAATATACAACTTGCTCTGCGCTCTCCGACGCGTTTATACATTTAAACGCGTAAATATTAATTTAATTTTATATTAAATTTGATTTTTGTAAAAAAAAAAAGAGTAAAGATATCTATTTTTCTTAAAATTTACCACAATTGTTGGAAAAAAACGTAAATGTACAACTTCGCGCACCGCGATCGATTCGCGCTATCGCGGAGAGCGATAGGATCATCGCCGCCATTAAAATAGATCGGAACGTGGAAGCAGTAAATTCCTCCGCTTTCGTGCCATAGGTGCCTATGAAGACGATGGGGCTCGTAAAGAGGGCAACCCGCGAGTTTTTTCTGTGAGATTTACTTTACGATACCGCGAAGGCCACTAATAAGCGCCGCTCGACAGCGTTTCTCGTCAAGAACGTATATTCGACGGCGATATAGCCAAGTGAAGCTCGTATACGTTTTCATTGCGGCGAACAAAAAGGACACGTATGAGAGAGAGAGAGAGAGAGAGAGAGAGAGAGAGAGAGAGAGAGAGAGAGAGAGAGAGAGAGAGAGACCGTTGAGGGAAAATCGGCAACGCGCGCTCGAAATCGTTCGTCGAACATCGGTGTTGTTCAAATAACATCTAACGCTTTTTGTTTTGCACACATTTCACATCGAGCTCAAAACACGCTGTTCAAGTAAACTAAATTGTCGGAACAAAAATCAAAGAACTTTATACGGTTTTTACGACGCACAGATTGTGCTTTGATGATGAAATTTACTCCCGATTTCAGGAAGTCAAACGAAACAAGTTTCGCTAAATATTCAAAAATTAATTTGCGTTAGTTTTTTTTTTTTTTTTTTTTTGAATTTTTTTTCTCCTCGATGGATAATCTTTCTTTGTCGCGTCGAATATCTTGCGATGTCGTAACTCCGCCGGAAGTACGGTACAAAAGATAACGATGACAGCGGCTTCTTTTCGTCCCGCTCTGAGAGCACAAGCCGAAGTGCCGCCCTCGAGTAACCGTATATTGCAAGCGACCCTCGAAAAAAAAAGGCGGAAAGGGACAAATGGAAGGAACAAAACACAGTTATACGATTCTTCAAAGGAATGCGGAGATTTGCGCGATTGTGCGTGTTTAAAAATTAATAAAATTTAAATCGTATAAATAACTTGTGTGTGAATCGTATATAAACAATTTTTGGATTTTAATATAGAGATATGGAGGATAGCGAAGCTCGCAATGAGAGTTTCCTGTCTTTTTCAGAACGGACAGAAGAGAATTTTCACATCGCTCGGATCGACTTGCGATATAGAGCGATGGCGTGCTAACTTGTAACTTTGTTACCGAAAATGGTTCCTCCGGAGAATGTTTGTTTTTTCCCGGCTGTGTTCGACACACAGATAAATCAAGCCTCTTGAAAAAACACCGCAGAAGTTGTTGCGAGCTGATATATGAACGCTTGATTCATTAACCGTCGCCGATGAAGTATGTGTTAATGAAGAGGGAGCGACCTTCTCTCTTGCCTCTCTCCACGTGGAGACCTATTTCTATTTTTGCTCTTGCTATTTTTTACATAAATTGTTAAATAAATTAATTTTGTTTAAAAACAGTTCTGACTTCTTATATGACATACAATGAGATAAATGCTAAGTTTCACGTAGATGTAATTAAAACATTAATTAACTTTCTCTCTCTCTCTCTGTCTCTCTCTCTCTCTCTCTCTCTCTCTCTCTCTCTCTCTCTCTCTCTTTTTCTTTCAATCATAAAAATAATAAATTTCGAAAAGAAAAGAGTTTTTAGACTCTTCGAAAGTAATGAATAAAAAGAACCGCGCCAAGTAGGTACCAGTTGCCTCCTAATGGCCGCGTTCGTCATTTCATTATCATTTCTTCGTAACAGCGTTCAAGTTGAAGCCGTCGCAGCAGCTGCTTCGCGACCGTCGAGTGCTGCGACCACCATTTTCGAAAAAAGTGCGAAGAGAGAGAGAGAGAGAGAGAGAGAAGAGGTCTTGGGGTCCACCATGAACTCTTCATCCTCGACCGAATCTCATCGGGGACTCTCTCATCCGGCTCAGGTTAACCGCGAGAAAGCATTATGGCCGTAGACACGCCTTCCCGAACAGGAAATTAGCTGCCGACAGGCGGTTCGAATTATAAATTTCTAGGGAGAGCTCTCTTTCTCTCTCTCTCTCTCTCTCTCTCGCTCTCGCTAGAAATCCTCTTTCTTTAGTTTCTTCTGCTACGTCTGATCTGATTCCCTTTTATTGGAAACTTCAAAAGCGCCGACGCGACATCTCTCTTTGCGAAGAACCTGCTTCACAATATCCAGAAGTTCTATCGCAGAAATTTGTCACAAAAGTATAATATAAATTTCTTTTCCGAGTGTTATATTATTTTTAAGTCTTTTTACGAACTCTCTTATCAGTGTTTTTTCATTTGTATCCGTGTACGTTATATAATTGTTTTTTTTTTTATCAAAGATTTCGTTACGAAAAATTCCCACACGAGAAAAAAGGCGTCTCTTCTAGACGCAGAAAAAGTTAAAAGACCGCGCGAGCGTAACGGCTGAATATATATACTTGTATATATCTTTCGCGCGCTTCTGAAAGGGCGTCGACGATTCGTTCTGTCAATTCCCGTACTCCAACGGGGAGACTGAGGATGACGCGAGAGAGACTGGCTTTTACGCATAGGTAGGGGACTACAAAGTGTACACGTCAGGCCAGATGTCGGTCGAGCGGCCCGTCTTTTATGGCTGTCAAGTTTATACGTGGACGACCGCGGTGACGCGAGAGCGACGGAGACACGCTCGGACGGGGAAAGGGAGAAAAGGGAAGAGCGCAGAAGAAAACGGAAAGGGGTAAATGGAATCCGCGGCGTCGCAGCGCATCAAGTCGCGCGTCGTCACTCCGTCGTATATCGTCTATTTCCTCTCCCGGGCCCCCGATCAGTTCTGAGGAAATAATACGAACAAGTTGAAGAAAAATTAATTAATTAAAAATTGATTCTCAAAATTACGCGAGCGCTATGAAATAATTACGCAAAACGTTGCAATGTGTTGGCGTTGTCCAAATTATGATTTGAGAAAAAAGATTTAATTTCAATTCTTTTCTGTTTTTTTTTTTTTGCTACATCTGATCTGTTTGATGATTTATACAAAACGGACGGCATCGCGAGAGCGCACAAAACGACGAAACGTTCGCGAAACTTTTTCGACAAAGAAAGAAAAAAGAAGAGAGGTTTTGGTACATCGTGTGAATCCCGGATCTCTCCGTTGCCGCGTCAGCTGTCAAGCCGCCGCATCATATCTTTCGTCGTCTCGTTCGCAGCCGCGGTGATGATGGTGGTGTCTTTTGCAACATCACGCGGCGACACGACTAATAAGTAACAAAAACCGGCGGCGAAACCTGATAATTTTCTATTATTAAAACAATGTTTTGAAATTATCAAAGGGGAGACGCGCAAGAGATGATGCAATTTTGCAAAAAAAATTTAGTCTTCGCGCGAGATTCGCATTGTTTCCTCAAAAAGTCTAGATTTTTATTTTTTAAACAAAACATATACGTACTAAAACATATATTAATTGCACTAAAACTAAAGAAGGTTCATTGCTGTGAACGTGGTTTTATAAATACAAGAAGCGAAAAAATCATTTTTCAACTCACGGGACGTTTCGATCGGCCTAAAACTAACTCGCACGTAGTTCACTGTCTTCAACAAAAAACTGTAGCTTCCAAGTATTTGTATTTTAATTTCCAATTTTTAATCTCCATTTGCACAGCTCGCTTCTCTAATTAATTAAACATACTAATTTTTTACTTTGAAAAAAAAAAAAAAAAAAATACAGACCGAAGTTCCGAGAGGAAGCTCGACCGAGGGAGCGAAGGCGAAGAAAGAAATCGAAAAAAGACTCTTGCGCGATAATTCTGTCCGCGTATAATGCAAGGACTGAAATAAAAAGAGCGCGACACCGACGTTACAGTATCGCTAACAGGAAGCGAGCCGAATAAAAGAAACGCGCACGCGGGTGTATATATTTCCGTCTCGCGAATTCGCGAGAGGAGAGACCACAAGAAAACGCGCTCGGACCAATCGCGGCGCCGGTTTCGGATCGTTATTCATACGGAGTTATAGACGCGTTCTTTTCTTTTTTTTTTTTTTTTTGTCATTTGATGTCGCGGCGGATAAGTTTTATATGTCGTTTGAGTAAATCCGAAGAGACCAAGAATTTTTAAAGGGATGAAAAAGATTTACAAGTTGCTGATGATTTATATGCCTGCCAATCCTAACCAGGTGGAGTGCCATTTGTCAAAAGAATTTTGAACTTTTAATTCTGCAGCACAATAATAAATTTCGAAACACACAGCAAAAAAACATCAAATCTAATTGTCTACTCGCCAAATGCTATTTTCTCAAGTACACGAGGGGAGCGAATAACTTTTATTATAAACACGTAGTGTCTATGGTTTGTTTAGGTCTATGTAAAATATACAATTTTTGTCAAACAATTAGAAATTTGTCATTTCTCTCGCGTGGAAAAACATTCATTAATTATGCATTAAGAATAATCTCTGCAAGTTCGAAACATTGTTGGCAAAAGCGTAAGCAAGAAATATGTATAAAAGCTCAATAAAAAGCTATTTGAACACGTATTTCCTGAAATTAGCCTGTAGCATAAGAAAAAACCCTGAAATTAGCCTGTAGCATAAGACAATAGATAGATAAACACATTTGTCAGTTCTTCAACGTAGACGCTCGTTTCATCTAACTTTTTCAAAGAAACGAAACAATATAAAAGCAAATAAATGACGCAGTTTGTGAAATGAATGATTGGTACACAGTCGATTTTTTGCATGAACGTTGCCTTAAAAATGTCCATAACTCAAAGTTTTTGACAGTTTCTCACAGACGATTTCTCTTTTGAGTCTCGAAACAAAAAATAAAAAGAGAATAGGTTTTCGGAAATATAAAAAATATTTTTCGAGAAAATATAAAACTCTTTAGATATAGAACCTTATATACTTCAATGTAGGTCGCAAAAGGGATTTTCTCTACCTCTTCTTTCTTATCCGTTCTAATTTATTTGTGCGACGTGTAGCATCGAAGAACGTAAAATTTCCGAACGTCCGTTGAAGTCGAATATTCTTTTTTACTCGAAACATTTCGTAGGTCGCGAAAGCTCTGTAACTCAACATTATTTTTGGTCTCTTTGAGATTCGAGATAGCGACTGTAACATATAATTTGCGAATATTCATATTTTTTTTTTTTTTTATTTTTATTCTAAAATATCGAAAATTTACCTTCAACCGTCAATTTTTATACCACACCGGTTTTATCTTCTTGCTGGTGACAGTTGCATCGTTTTATGGTATTTGGAACATTTGTAAACAGGTGCCATTGACGAGTCTTGCTTGCGGCACATTTGGTGCGCGATTCTGACATTGACGTTGCAACGGAGAAACGGGTGGCTTACCAAGACGGCAACTGCTGCGTTTCGTCGACGGCGTAACAGCTGCGTCTATGCTTCACGCGACAATTACAATATTTGCGAAATCTTAAAAACAACTTTTCTCATGTAACAACAATATAAATAAATAAAATAACAATAGTAATAATAACATGTAAATAAAAACGGAAATACAAACGCGTAACATTATCTCTACGTAAATTAAAAAAAAAAAAAAAAAAAACAGATGCAGTTAAAGTTATGTTAAAAACAAAAGTAAAACGATCGTGAAGACAGTCGTGTGTGTTTTTTTGATGACGGATTTTGCGAAAGAACCGTTGGTATTTTTTTTTTTTCTCGTTTTCTTTCTCTTCCTGTGAAAAATAATCCGTTCGCGCGCGATGGTCCGATCGTCGAAAAGCGTCAAGAGAAACGAGATGTCGGCGCACGGGGACGATGCGAGGAGGATCGGTTCGCCACCGTATTATCTTCGTCACGCTTCTCGAGACTCGTCGAAGTCGTCGCAAATTGATACATCAACGAAAAGCGGTTTAATTTTCTCAAACAATTTTGAAAATAATTTATATACGCTACAACACATTCTTCGTATAATTTATAACAAATTCACGTGTTAAGTTTCTTTTTTTTTTCGCGGACAGCTGATAACAAAGCTTCGCTATTAATTATAAGAAGCACGTTGTCCAAGGGAAAGTGCAAGTATTGCACCTGCAGTCTGCTCGGAATGATGACGATCTTGGTGTGCGTCCTGTTCGCTAAACTGTTTTTTCCATATCCTCTGCACGCTTCCTGCGTCGTCAAGTGGTAATTATCTATTTTGTTGATATTTACGTTATTTACGACGTAATTATTATTTTTAAACGTGAAGTAAACGGAGCAGTGTGATGTTTTTCTTACGAGAGTGTGTACGTGTATGTGTGCGTCTTAACACACATTGCCGACGGTAAAACGGAAGAATTCTCGTCTTTATCAAACACACACACGTCAAAACTTAAACACACCACCGTCGGCAATGAAAAATGTGTGTGACAACAAAACTTGGCTTCAAACTTAAAAGATACAAATTTAATATCGTGTTGTGATTGTTGTTCTATTAGAGTTTTCCAACTTCTTTCACGGTTTTCGAAAGTTCTTTTATCTTTTCGTAATAATTCAGCTGTTTCTTCTTTTATGTACGCGCATAAAAGGGAAACTTAATATCAGCTACATTATATGGAACTTGTATATTTTACTTTGGCGTAGACGCGCCGCTCGACAAATATACCGTGTCCGCGCTTTTTAAACTTGATGAGAACGAGACTCGGCTTTAAACGTTATTTTCGGTCGCTTTGAGCGCGTCGCGTGTTTGCATTTACGAAAAACTATATGAAAATATCAAATTGCGCGTCAAAAATTTTGATGAAAGAAAACAAAGTGTATAAATCTTTTTTTTTTTTTTCAAGTCGCAACGCGACGCGCTTTATCGATCGATACACTTGGTTCTAGGAAGTTCGGTGATCCGTGCACATTCATCATGCAAAAATTTCGATATCAGATAATAAATTGGTCTTCGTGGAACGTTTGCCGGCGACACGACGTCAATTGTCTGTACACGGTAAGAAGACACAGTCTCGAATACAGTAGAACTCCGGCAATTTCGAGGGTCGCAATTTTGACTCCTTCGTTACGAGCGGACACAAACAGTTTTCTTCCCTATTGACGAGTCTCCGATTGGCCTTCAAAGTCTAAGAAAAAAAAGACATCCTACATCTCTCGTTTCTTGCTACCTGGCTCAGTCGCTGACTGAAAGGGGAAGAAGATAAATTTCGACTTCTAGAAAGAATCGGTTCTCGAAATTGAAACTGGAGTTCTACCGCAATCGACCGTAGAATACAACGCCGATTTATTGTCTTTATTGACAGCTAAACATTTCGCCGGAAGAGAATGTGATCAGAGCAACTCACAGAATGTCGAGTTCGAAATCGCACGAAAGGATCAAGATTTCATTTGAAGGGACAAATAAAACGTGCGTTGC
This sequence comes from Pseudomyrmex gracilis, assembly GCF_002006095.1. NCBI lineage: Eukaryota > Metazoa > Arthropoda > Insecta > Hymenoptera > Formicidae > Pseudomyrmex > Pseudomyrmex gracilis. Next base: position 400,282 of record NW_018020674.1, on the reverse strand, counting down.
TACGGTAAGTTTTTTGAGATTTTCCAAAATGTTATGTAAAAAAAAAAAAAAACTATGTGTCGCCCGTCATCACACATATACATAAATATATTATATTGACCTTTCCCTCGATAAAAATCATTTGCGAATTATAAAAATAAACATTATTGTGAATACACACACACTCGCGCGCGCATACACACAGAGAATTAATATGTATAAATATTATCACATATTTAACATAAACATAGGCCGAGTCTATTTCAAACGCATGGTTTATACTATTTGACCACGGCGCAAATTACTGCAATCTGCACAATTTGGTGGTAGGCGCCGGTCTGAATACTCATACAAACTTTCTGGAACTGACAAGCGACGCTGTGTGCACGCAATTCAACATGGCAATCTGTGAATGAAGAAAGGAAACACACACATATCTCACTCGCTTGTGATATTTCTAAAAGAATTTCTCGCACAATGTTGCAGATAGTATAAACGTAGATTTGTATTTTTATCACGTTATAAAGTTTCAAGTACACGTGCGTTACAGAACAATTCATTATATCAAGTTTGTACTCTTCGATGTGTTCGAAAAATATTACATTGTATATCGTACACACACACACGTATCGTATTTATTAAACTATTTTATCATTTACACGCGCGCTGTACAAGCGCAAAAAAAAAAAAAATTTTTTTTTCTACTACAAAGAAAGTATATGATAATTAGAGCCTGTGTCTCTGGAAAATACAAATTTTTTTTATAAGTAACACAAAAATATAAACAATGATACAATTTTATTTTTATATAAACGTTTTTACTTTTACGTACGACTTTCCCCTACCACTGAACAAATATTTAAAACGCAATTTAAAAACTACGAATTATATATACATATACAGTGTAGTTACATTAAATCAATACTAAAATTTTGTCAAAACATTTGCATCATTTGTATAAAATATCATGATCTAAATTTTTTTTGTTGATATTTTATATCAAGATCTCGAGTTTATCTTACCTTGCAAGTCGCAATAAAATAACGAACGATACACAGTATCGCTCACCGATTGAATTGTAACTATCGTAATGGACCCTGAAGAGGAAATTTATTCTACAGCTGCGTTTGAATAAATCGCTTGCGCGCTAAAATCCATATGTAAAAAGAAAACTACGTGTTTTTCTAACAATAATTCGACTGTACATTTAAAACCAAACTTACTTAAGAAAAAAAAACTAAACTAGCTAAAACTAAACTAACTCTTTTTTTTACTCGTCGGCGAAGTGAAGTTTACTAAACTTTCAGTAAAAAAAAAACTATATTCGCGCGTTTCAATTCTCGTAATTGTCACCAATAATGGACGTGCCAGTAGCATGACGATAACAGTAGAATTGTCCGGCTGAAGTAAATGACCGACACCTTTTGCCAGCTCGCGTAATACCCATGCAAGGAACCTTCGGCGATGTAAACGGAGTATTGCTGTATCACAGAGAATTGGGGTTTAAGAAGCATTATACTTGCTTATAGATTTTCAAACCTCCAACTTTCATAGTGTTGTCTACCTTCGGGAACGCGACGTATCCTTACGCATGCGACGTTTTAGTTCGAATACGTCCACTATGTTGTTTATGTCATTTTCTTCCTCGTCGTCTTCCTCCATTGTCTTTGAATTGTAAGAATCACGTTGCGTCGAATCCGACATCGTACTCGGAGTTGCTTCTTCGTACGTGTAAATGACCTCGTCGTGCTTCTTCGACGGCAAGTAGGAACAGGAAAGCTCTTCGTGCGCGCTCAGACTGTACTGACCCCACGACACGATCGATCTCATCAAGGCACTGATTTTTTCTAAGAAAAAAAAAATGGCGGACTAAATTGTAACAATTTGGCTCGAGCATAATCTTTCGCAACAAGTTTCGTTACAAATCGGAATGATACCTGTGCAGCGGTTTATTTGCGAAATAATGAGATTGTAGAGTTCCTGTACTTTTGTTATCACTTTTTTGTGCAGTCGCATCGAAGCGGAATTGGAATACGACGACGAGGTGTATTTGTACGCATCTCCGTTCGAATGTCCGTTTTGATGAACTATCTTAACCGGTTCTGTCGTCGTTTTCTGTTGACCTCTCGACCGAAACGCGCGTTGTATTCCCATCATTGTGTAATGCACTGCGGGAGAACTATATGCGTTAATTAAACAAATTATTTTACACTTACGGTATATACTCGTATATGATATTCACATACTTGCGGTGATCAAGAATATCAATACTGTCATAGAAGTAAAATCCAGACAAGCTTCCAGGCCGTGCTTTAAGTAGGTTGCGACATTGATCGGTACGATGCTCATGATGGTGACTCTGGTCAAAAGTGGCGCTTGTAAAAACGCGGCAACTATCATCGCTATCAATATGTATACAACGTGTAAAGATACGCGATACATTCTCTGCATTTGTTCGCCTGCAAATAAGGATTGTAAAAATTAATTTTGACACACGTCTCTCTTGATTATAAATTTTATAACCGGTTTAAATTGATTCAACCAAAAGAAAATTCAAATTCAGTTTATACGCATTTGTATTTGTGCAATAACAATACCGGTATCGCCGATGTAGGCGGCGATCCATGCCAACTTCTGATCCACTTCTGTGCGCATCACGTTGGTGAGATCCCAAATGTACTGAATGGTATTGTTAATCTGTTCAAGTTTCTGAAACGTTTCCTCATATTTTTCAATGGTTTCCTCGTGTTGCTCCAATATGCGATTAGTGCTCGATTCGATCTTCTCCCATATCGCTTGCGATTGTTCTTGTATTCTCATCAAATCTTGCAGCAACTCCCGATGATTTTCCCCACGCTCCATCGCCTGCTCCTCGAGATCTTGATGTGCTTTTTCTGGAAGATAAAATATGTAATATGATATATTTTTTTTTTTTTACAAGAGATTTATACACACGTAAAATATATGATAAAGAGAAAAACATGAAAAACATTTACACTACCTAGTTTTTTCTTTATATCTTCCGCCATAGTTGCGAGCTGAGCGTGCCCGGATCGTATTAATGCCTTCTCATTGTTCAATTCTCGTAGATTTGTTGTTATTATGTTGTGAGCTGTTGACTGTGCGTCCTTAAGATAACTCTGTTGTTCCAAGAGTACCTTGTTTCCTTCGGACAACGAGGACAGAGCCTCTGCTGTTTGTTCCTCCAAACGATCCTGACTTTGCTATATAATGCGAGAGATTTGCGGGATCTTGGAATTAGAACCAACTTGATAAATTAGAAAATAAAATATATGATGATAACTTACTTTCAACGAGCTCAATGCCTCAATTTGAGAATGTGCAGACTGCATCAGTTTGTTAACTGTCAACTCTGTAAGAGCACGAAATTGTGTACTTCGAGCCGCGTAACAAACTGCCCTAGCTCTGTTACTCATTAAATGATAAGCATTCCACATGTCGGCATCCATGTCCGTTGTGCATTGTTTAAGTGACTAAAATCACAAAAAAATATTTGTCTTTATACTTACATATCAATGGTCACTACTCTCTGTTCAGTTAAATGTTCTCAGAATTTTCTCAAAGCACTTGCACTTGTTCAGCACAGTTTTTTAAATATTTTTTCTTTTTCAACTTTTTTCTTAATTAACAGATTTTACAATTCTGAATATTAAATCTACATATAAAGCACTTCTGTTAATATATATATACGTATGACACATTCTCAAAAGGGACATTGAAGTCCCTAAGCTTTGGGGAGGTCTTCTAAAAAGAAAAGGTGGGGGAAAGTGTGCAAGTCTGAACAAGCACAGTTATTCATAAAGAGTTCAGAGAGCTATGTTGTGCTGTACTGCTACTTAATAAATTTCGTTATATATTTAAAATATAAATCAACGTATATGTGTTAAATAAGAGACAATAAAAAAAACTTATATTTGAAGAAATACAGAGAACAGTTAAATATGTGTTTTACTTCTATTTTTTTAAATTATTTTTTCTTAAATAAAATCTTATAAAATAAAAGTTAAACAAAATGTGTTTTCTATGTATTGTGTTGTGTTGCATAAAGAAATTTCTATTTTTTTACTAAACTTTACATACCATTTCTTCAGTGCAAGGAAATACTTTCCTGCCCTCAACTGCTGACTGGCAATTGAGAAGATTGACACTTAGCTTAGCTAACTCTTCTTCTGTCATATCAGAACAGGAGGTTTTGATTTTCATGATCACCTTATGCTGGCAAATTTCCAAAGGAGAGGACACTTGAATATTTGTAAATTTAGCAGCTTCTTGCAAAAATTTCTCATCCTCTGTCATTGATTCGTAGGGAATTGAGACCAGAGGCACACCATCGGCAACTATAACTGTGGTATCATCTGTTTTTGACTGCCACATCCAATCCAGTATCGATGTACTTCCAATTTTACAACAAAACAACATGATAAACATCAGCAGCAGGAACTTGGAATTCATAATGAACTGCATTATGTCTTCAACTAATTATCTTCTACCTACAAAAAACAATCATAGTTCTTAAAAAAACGTATTTAGTATCTCGTATCTGCTAACATTATGCTTAACAAAAACGTTGCATCTAAAAAATTTATCAATAAACTATTTGTCAACTAACCAATTTGACACAGTAGATAAATCCCACAGATGTTTTTTTGTCGAATTTACGACTAGATTCAATTAAACAACAAAAAATAAATTCGTGATGTTCAACATCACCAACTTGCACTAAAAATAAATAACGATCAATTGTAAGTAATGTTTCAAGAATATCTTGTTTGTTTCACAAATTTCGTAACGTTCGTCGAGGGAGCGTTCGTTATTATGAGAACGTTATCGCGTGAAGAAACTCGATTTCCGTCACGTCGTTGCAAATTATATTTACATGACAAAAATAACCGTCTTCCGAATTTAAATGCGAGCAGAAGCGCTCATTCGTACGTATCTGTTTATGTTTGTCATGTGCCGTAACGACTGCGTCGTTTAAACATGGCGACCGGCGGAAAACCGTTTGGCTCATGTAGTTGACAAAATCATATATTTTTATTTTCCATTATTCATCTACTTTCTGTTATTTATCTGAGAAACTTTTTTATCTCATTTAATCGTAAATCGACGGACACTTGTTCTTTCGAAATACAAAATAAAAATCATAAAAAAGTATCCCTTCGCGTAATTCGAATTCAAACATTGATGTGGAACCAATCGCCAAACGTGAATCATCATCACGTGATCATCTGAACACTCAAAAGCGACTCATCATCGCGGCGCTACCAATGCGCCAGGATTCAAGTCGAGTCTCAACACTTATTTTCTAAAAACTTTCTATTTATTTTATAATATTCTGTAATACAGAGAAGGAAAAAAATAGAGAATGGAAATTTGTAGTTTGTTTTTTTTTACAAAAAAAAACAAAGAATTGTTATAGAAAGTAAAAACTCATCCACATAATTATCCTTGTCAGGTTTGTACAAATTTATACAAATTTTTATTTCTTTTCCGGCACAACCTCACTGATGCCGTACATCCCAGCCAGTAAGCGCCCGTGAGACGAAGGTACTAGTTCTTTGGGCGGTAAATACGGACCTTTCTCACCAATATATACATAACTTTAAACATTAATTAAGAAAAAAAATGTCGTACGTTATTAAAACCTTAAAAAAAAAGAAATAAAAATTCACTTATTATATATAGAAAAAAAAAGGATACGGCAATCTCAAAATCCAGTAAGCGCTTTGCGAAAGTTTGATCGGTTCTTCGCATCCGGTAACAAATATCGGGCAGGGCGGTGGGCCAGGTTGTACGCGAGGATTCAATGTGACGTGCACTGGCGCTTTGGGCGTTACGACGTGAATTCTCATTAATTGAGCAATCAGTGGTTTGGTTTGTCTACAAAGAGAGAAAAAATATATGTGCATTTTCTCGATTAACTTTGTAATATAAACATCAACAAGTTTCAATCACCTGCAAGGACACGCAAAATAAAGCGGCATGTCAGTTGTGCTAGATGTCACCTTGTTCCCGCTATCCTTTACAATCCCGGTTCCGGTTGCCTTCAACACCTTGTCGGGCGCCGATGCCATGAATCGGTGTCCACGCGGACACTCGTATTCCACTCCTACAAATATCTTTACCACAAACTCCTTGCCTCCCTTCGACTTGCGACTGCGAATGTTGTTCATATTTTGATAATTTTTGCCTCCTCGCGAGCAATAACCCCCGTGAGATCCGTGATCGCCAACAGTGGGCCACAAGGAACTCCGTTCCTTCTGGTGTTCTAATCTAACGGTCACGTCCCACGGCAGAAGAAAGGCGGAGGTGGGAAATATACCAGTCTGATGCTGAAGACCCAAATTGTGAGAATAAAGACTGCTCGGTCCGAGGCATATCAGGGACCAGCTAGAAAATTGCGGCAGCAAGCCTGCTGGGGATTCGGTGTGCAACATTCCGGGCAGATATTCCGTCGTCGACGGTTGTCGGACTAGAGATTTGTCTGCGAAACGTTTGAATGTTTAGTTGTTTGTTTAAAAAAAATGATGAAGAAAACAACGTCACATTACCTTTGAAAGGTTCCACGTCACTGTCAGAGGCGCGCGTCGCTTCTATAACAACTTTGTGCGAGTCGCTTGGCGTGAGACTCGTCTTGTTGATTAACCTAGTGATGTCCTCTTCGATCGGATCACTCGCCGTCTGTGATTGGCCGCCTGTACCATAATCTGTAATTTCGCGTTTACAATTTTAATAAAAGTTAAAAGTCTCTGTTATGATTAACGTTTACTTGCCATTTAAGGTATCGGCTCCTAAGCTACAAGCTTGCGTGTCTCCTTGTGGAGTGGAAGAACCATTGCGACTGAAGGAGTCGTGGCGTTTCGTGGATGAAAATAACTGAGCTGGTCTACATAGAAAAAAAAAAAAAAAGAAGTGTATATTATTATACAATAGAAAGAGTTTGATGGCGAATTGTCTACCTGTAATTATGTGTGCTGGGTTGAAACACAGGGAACTGTATACTTTCCAATTGCGCACAGCCGCACTGTTTCGCCAACATCTGGAAATAATCATAGTTGGCCTGTCTTAGATTAAAAGGATCTTCCCTCGCACCTTGAATTCGACCGCAATTACAAGCGCACACGTATCTAACTCCGCTGCAATGTTCACTGACAGGTAGATCGCTGTAAATAAAACAAAAACAAAATTACATAACAAAAATAAAATTTTAATTTACAAAAATAACTTTTTCGCACCTTTCGTCCTCTCTGCCTCCTTCAACTTGCTCCCCACCGCCAGCTCCCTCGCTGCCTCCTCTATGAACGGGATTGGTACAAGGATGGCCGGTCAGTGACAAAACTTCGCACATCTGTCTGCCCGATCGCCAATGTTTATCGCATTCTGCTTGCAACTTCTCGCGAAATTCCTCAAACAACGGACCGCGAGCGTGCATCTCGAAAACCGCTACCGCGTGCGTCAACTTCGATTCGTGGTAAGTTCTGAAAAAACACATCGGTATTTAATTGAAACACGAGGTTTTCGTGAACTTTTCGTTTAGACACTCCTCCAAATAGCTTTTTACCTCGTGTAGTGTTGCGGCAAGTTCTCCTGATATGTTTGTAAAGCTCTCGGAAGTACCTTGCTGCAACGACTTTTGCTGAATTTCACGTCGATATCCAATAAACCATGAAGCATCAATAGTTCTTTGTCGTTTCCATGAATAAAGTAATCGAAAAGCTTGTTTGCCACTTGAAAAAACATGTTTAAAGTAGGTATCTGTAAAAAAAAAAAAACGCAGCTTATTAATTTCAGTCGACGCTAATCTGTAACGTTAAATTTGTGAACACAAATTCACATACTTCAAAATGAGCCGGTACCGAGTGCCTGACGTTATCGTCGAATCCTTTTCCAAAAGCCAGATTTATATGTTGTTGCAAAAATTGTTGAAACGAACGCGGTTCTGCAAATGCACAACATTCATATATAAACTTATATGAACTTATTTCACTTCTTATTTAATCTTTTTTTTTTTTACTCATTCTGATTTATAAACCTGTCTCCGTGTCGTCTGTTAGACCACTGTTCGAATCCAGACTGGCAAGGCTTCTTGATGTCAAACCACCAGAACCCTGTTTACAACTTTGTATCAGCTGTCTCATCATGTATCCCAGAATATCCCTTGATTCTGTACTTCCGGTATGCATATATACGAATTCCTGATTGGCTGGTATAGCAAATAAAGAATTTGAACTAAAAAAAACAATATAATTTCAAAATCTTATCGAGATTTTATAAAAAAAAAAACAAAAAAACCAGTGAAATTAGTTTTTCATACCTGATATTTGTGACAATTTTATTCTTCCTCAACACACGATAAATCTGATCCTCAAGAGCGTGTTCTAATTTTTTAATATTAGCTGTACCGTCCGCTTCCTGGAACACAGCTGGACAAGTTTCAAAATAAAATAACATTCGTGGCGAACAAGGTCTGACATTTGTGATCCAATCCTTCGGTAGACTATAAATACTGCTTAACACGTCAGAAAGTTGTGGAGAAATCTTCTGTCTATCATTGTACACATATATATGTTATCATTTAATTAAAAAATCAGTTTGTTTCTTAATTTTCTTTATATATCCTAGAGACAGTTTCAATAAAGATTTTTTTATACCAACCTAACTATATCCATAGCGCGAAATAAATGCACGTAACTGTAGTCGAAGGTGTGCGTTGGATGGGTAAGTATAAGTACGTGAGATATGTGAAAAAGTACTAAAAGCGCTCTCGCGTATTTATCTCTCATACGTGCCCACGTACTGAGAAAATCCTTGCTATTCTGTTCTTCGGTGAACTTGGTGTATTCCTCCAAGAGAACATAAGTATCCAGAAATCCTCTCAAGTGTAAATAAACAATTCTTTCCTTGGGACTGTAGTATCCTTCAATTTCAGACTGACGAACAAACAAATAAAAGATCCAATTACTATCCAACAAACGCATTGGGAAAAATTTTACATCTGAAACAAATCGTCTTACCCAAGATTCTTCGTCAACTTGTGGTTTATCCAGGAGGTTCACCTGAAGAATAGAACTGAGCATGTTTGTCTTGCATCCTTTCGCCCGATATTCAGATTTGCCAAACACAGAGACAATTACAACTTTTTTATCAATTTGTGGAAAACTGAAAGATAAAAAAAAAACAAAAAAGGCATTGTTCAAGTTTAATAAGAAAAAATACAAAATATCGATATAGCATCTAAATATAATTGTAACGATATTACTTACAAAACCTTATCGATTTTGGATTATTTAAATAAATTTAATATTTTATCAAAATTAGCTGCTCACCCGTTCACATCATAGGGAAGAGTAAATTTCTGCGGCCGCATTTGGCTTACTTAACATTAGCCAAATCTTTTGTATACAAACACATGCAGCTCTCGTCTTGTTTACTACTTGATTGCGGTGTTTTGGAGAGTGACACAAAAATTTCTGCGTTCGTGCGCGCGCACACGTGAGCAACTGATGAAACGGATTTGCAACGGTCGCGAGTCTCAAATTGTCCAGAACCGATCGATGCGATTGGTTAAATTCTGGGGATTTTGCAACTGCGACTATTGCGGACGAGGCTTAAATGTAATCATTCAGAGTACCGACACACGGCGCATGCTCGGACAGGTGAATCTTATCGGTACGACAGATCTCTTTATCTTCAAAACATCACTCGGTTACGATTAACAAGTATATTATTTTCTGAAACAAGTTTTTATTTTTCAATTATTTTCTTTCACATATATATATATATATATATATATATATATATATATATATATTAAAAATAAAGAATCGGAAGTAAATATTTCTGTCAAACGTCAGAAGTACAAGTTGAAACTTGTATTTATCTGAATAATTTTATTATAATACTGTCCGGGGGATATCTCTCTTACACAGCCAATTTTTTTACTTTTAGATAATTTTTCAATAACTTTATCTAGGAGATATCTCCCAAAATTGGTTCTCCTTATTGGTTCTCAGAGAAATTGTATCCAGAGGATAGTTATCGAGAAGTATGAAGAAATCGGCCGTTAATTAAATTTTTAATTACCTTTAAATAAATAAAAAAAATGTCATACATTTGTTTACGAAAAATTATAACAATTTATCTGTATAATACCGCATGTCTAAAGTTCATGCAAGTTTGTTGAAACTAATCTTATTAAAACTTGTTGAATTTGTGTGAGTGCAAATGTTTGATATCAAGGTAATCGCGGAGAGATAAGAGATAAATGTTCCTACCTTGTATCAATGTTCTATTATGTTAGTGATAAAGAAGGTACAAGATTGATCGCACAACCGTATATGCCGCTTGATATATAGATTCGTAATTTTTTTTTATTTCACATTTGTGATCTTTTTGGATCTAAGCTCTTTGTTTGTTTGATCATTTATCATACATCACACCGCGTTCACGATGTGGCCTTATTACGAGGCGGAAGAATGGAGCGTATTACCACCGGAACTCAATAGAAGGTGATCAAATTTAATAATTCTCTCTGTGTGTTTTTTTAAATTCCATCTCCGCGGAGATGGAATCCCTCGTCGTTCGCGGAAGTCGATCACATAGCTACTTGCTGCTTCTTCCAAGTTTCATCTTTTTGAGATTACTCGGAACATCTTGTGCGTACTAAAAAAATTCGAAACGAAGAAACTCTCGAGTCGCATTTAAGGTACCTGGTGTAGCAGCTGATCGAAGTTTTATTTGTGTAAAAATTACAAACGGTGAAGTCCCATCATTTGTAAAATACAGAAAAAAAAAACGTAAAATTTAGATACAAGATGTATATATATATATATATGCAAAAAAAAAAATATATATATATATTGCAAAAATACTTTTAACATGAAATAATTTGTATCCTTTTGATTGACACATACGTACGTAATTGCTCTCGCGCCTAAAATAAAACGTGATATATGGACTACCTGTGCAATGACACTTGGGGGACAATAAATCACAGCTTTCATTGATCTGATACAAGTGCAAACGAAATGATAAAGAAGATTTGCTTTGTTCTTCTTGAGCGATTTGCAAGAAAATTTTCAGATTAAATACTTAAAATGTCGCGCGTGAGAAATTCATCAGAAAACTCAACTCTCCCACGTGCTCCCACGTATCTATCGCGTTATTTGCTCTCAATGACGCAGAATCAAGCGAGAGGTGCAACGTTCTTTCCACATCCACGATTTTTTTTTTTTTTTTTTTTTTTTTTTTTTTTTTTTTTTTTTTTTTTTTTTTTCCAGATCGCATCCATGAGAGAGAGAGAGATTTATTCGCTGCTTGCTTACGCATCGTACGTTCGCGATCTCGCGACGGACGGATTTTTCTTTGAGGTTTTGAGGTTAACGGCGATATTTTCGCGCGTTTCTTCCGCACGTCGTCACCGTCGCTCGATCTTCTTCTCGCGCCGAATCGAAAATTGCGCGTGAAAATTAATCCTCGGTTGGAATTTATTATCCCGGACGCTCGCGTTTTCGTGCGAGTCATCTCGCGCGTCTCTTCCACGTTCTCTCCCCCGTGCCCGAGTCTTCTTTCCTCGCGAAAAGTCCCTGACGACGTCAGTGACAAACGTTGATACGGCGGATACATAGCGCGACGGCCATCTTTGAGTGTTTAATTGCCACACACAGGCGAAATTCTACTCCGTCGGCGGTCGTCTGCCTTGAGAGACGGGGGACTCGAACGAGGAGAGAGAGAAAGACAGAGAGAGAGAGAGAGAGAGAGTGAGCGAGCGAGCGAGCGGGAGAAAAGTGAGAGAAAAAGAGACAGAGCGGAAGATATCGGGAAAGAGACCGGAGCGGATCCCGCGCGATAGAGAGAGATAAAGAAAAAGTAGTACACGCACGGTGCGTGTCGTCGTCGTTTATAGGTGGCTCAAATTATCGCGCGGGCGAACGGACACGGCTCTTTAGCCAGGCCAAAGTGTGTGCGGTTTATTGTGACCCGTATTCGCGTCGACGATCCGTGTGTTTCTTGTTGTCGACAAGGACTTTTTTTCGCGCAGCGCAGCAAGATCGTGCGTATTCATGGAGCTCGCACCGCGGACTAGGAGCTAGCTCTATTCTTCACTGTAAATTTTAACGACTCCGTAACGGGTACGTATCCACGTCGTCGTCGTCGTCGTCGCCGACGAGTCCCGCCGAGTCCAAGACGGATCTCGGTTTTCCTCCTCCCGAGCGTAAACGTAACACGCCGGCGATGTGGTGTCTCGAATATACTTTTCTTCGGCTGTGCCACGGGACGAGAGAGAGAGAGAGAGGGAGAGAGAGAGAGAGAGAGAGAGAGAGAGAGAGAGAGAGAGAGAGAGAGAGNGAGAGAGAGAGAGAGAGAGAGAGAGAGAGAGAGAGAGAGAGAGAGAGAGAGAGAGAGAGAGAGACGAGAACGTGAGGGCGCAACGATTCGCACCTCGCACCGTTCGTGTTTCACCTCACGGTGTTTTTGATCCTCGAAGGAGGCAACGACTCCCCACGACCTCCTCCTCCGGGGAGGGTCAAGAAATTTCGAGTCCCGGCGCCGTCGTCACGGCTCGTCCCTCGTTCCATAATGTGTCGTCTCGTCGTCTTGTAATGTAAACAGAGCCTCTGGAACTGTTTACTTCACACCTCCCGGAGATATAAATGCGACACATAGGACACGTTAGTTAGTGAGAGAGAGAGAGAGAGAAAGAACTCTGCCCCCCTTACCCCACCTCGAAAGGCGGAATACTTTTTTTACTTCCTCTTGTGTGTGTTTCGCTCGTCCACGTCTGTCAGTTCCACATGTCGCACAGGAAGTCGCTGGTTTCGTCGCGCTCGCGACAAAGCGCATACCCGTATCAATCGCAAGAGTATTAAAAAGTCTCTCACGACACACGGTGTCGCGGAACTAAATCCTCTCTCTTTTTTTTCTCTCTTTGTTTGTAACATTTGTGTCCTTCGCGCAGTTTTCTTTTTTTTTTTTTTACACTTTAAAGCTTTTTTTGTATCTCGCAATGTGGATTGCCGCGGGTTGAGTGTCGCGATTCCAAGCACGTGAAATCACCAGGCGAGTGACACGTTCGTTTTGCAGAAGTTGATACTATACTACTTTCGTGCTCTCTCTCTCTCTCTCTCTGTCTCTCTTTCTCGGCTCTTTTGTGTTTCCTCGTCGCGCGATCGCCGATTAAACTCCAAGTCCGGGTACGCTCGTATCATGTTGTGAAAAAAAAATTATTATTTCTAACGCATCGGGAACGGAGGAGAACCGAGTCGTGGGATTTGTTTCTGAGACATCTTGTTCACGTCCTGTGCGTTTTGCGTCGAGGCAAACGATGTTTCAAAACAGTGCTCTTGTGTCACTTTTTTTTTTCCTTATCACATGACGAATAATCGACTGGAGATTAGAATAATTTAAATTCTTAGGAAACGTGTGTGGCTACGTGTCTTTTATCTTAAACAGACGTTTTACTTGATTTAATTCACGCAAGTTTTCGACCTTCTATGCAATGATAAAAAAAAAAAATTACATCATTACAGAGATAAATTTGTATAAATAAATTTTAACAAATTATGTAGTAATTTATATGTTTTGTGAAAAGAACACTAAATAGAGTTTTAACTTTTACTTTGGATGAAATAACAAAATGTTTGCTGGTAGTTTTTTGTTGACATATGACACTGTGAGTGACTGTGTTATTTTCGGTAGTGTTAGTTAAAAATTTAATAATATCACACTGATTTTATTAATAATATGCTACTAAAATGCTCTATAATATCGCAAATTCAATCCTGTGCCCACTAGGAGGATAGCAGAGAGTTGGTGTTTTGTATTCGTCTGCACTTGGTTTTTTTGTGAAGCTTGTGGCATATAAACACAAAATCTCGAGCTGAGAAACAATGAATGCCTCAGAACATGGGTAATGCATAATCTCATACAATTATATATATATATATTTTTTTTGTATTTAACATAGTCAGAAATAAACAATGAAAGCAAACCTAATAATGTCATTTTACATGTACATATATTTACAAAGTACATGAAAAAAAAGTGTCATTGCACACATGTAGATTTGTTAGACAGACAGTGTGTCAATGCTAATAAAACCAGCATGAGCCTGTACATTTTCAGGTTTAACCCAGCCTTTAACATGGCCTCCATAAAACAGGCTATCAATGAGGCTGTGGAACGAGGTATGTGTATTGTCAGTGTATAATCAAATTCATAGTGATTCTAATAGCTGATTGTTGGAACACCTGATTCTGCCTGTTTTTGCCAGTTACTGGTTTGTGATTTTGCTATGTTTGAACGATAGAATTAATATTTGAATTGTAGAATTGTTTTATCTAAATTTTGGAGAAATTTCATACTGTTGTGTGTGTGTGTGTATGTAACTTATTTCTTTATAAACTTTTATATTTTCAAGCAGAATCAGTTGTTGCCAAGAATAGTGTCAGTTTGTACTGATAACTTTTTCACATTTTGAAAGTCTCAACAGTTAGGATGCCTGCGCCAACGCGGTTGAGGGATCTGATTAGACAAATAAGGGCTGCACGAACGGCGGCAGAAGAGAGAACGGTCGTGAATAAGGAGTGTGCATATATACGTTCGACGTTTAGAGAAGAAGATAGCGTGTGGAGGTGTCGTAACATCGCCAAGTTGCTGTACATTCATATGTTAGGGTTTGTATCCATATATATATATATATTTGATATATCCAGTATCACAAGTTTGAAAATAAAAGAGAATGTTATTGAGAGACACGGTGTTTGCTGATATTTTTTAGATATCCAGCGCATTTTGGACAGTTGGAATGTTTAAAGCTCATAGCTTCTCCGAGATTTACGGACAAACGGATCGGTTACTTAGGTGCCATGTTATTGCTGGACGAACGGCAGGATGTGCATCTCTTGATCACGAACTGTTTAAAAAAGTAACATTGATTTCATCGAAGATGTGTTAAGCTTTGAAAAACGTACATATTCCTTCGCGAGGAAACTAATATTTCCGTTCCATTTTCATTCCTACAGCGATTTGAACAGTTCGACGCAGTTTGTCATTGGTCTGGCATTGTGCACTCTGGGCGCGATCGCGTCGCCGGAAATGGCGCGGGACTTGGCGTCCGAGGTCGAGAGATTAATGAAGTCGCCGAACGCGTATATCCGAAAGAAGGCGGCGCTCTGCGCGTTTCGGATCATCAGACGCGTGCCGGAGCTAATGGAGATGTTTTTGCCGGCAACTCGCAGCTTGATCACCGAGAAGAATCACGGTGTGCTCATTACCGGCGTCACTCTCATCACGGAGATGTGCGAGAACAGCGTTGACACGTTGAATCATTTCAAAAAGGTACGTGTGTAAGATAAATTTGTCTCGTATATAGCGCGACCGTACATACCCTAGTTTTCTTTAGAACACATAGATGTTGCAAATCTTTCCCGCTCGTCAAGAGATATAGCGTTACGTCACGTGATTGATCAACGTAATCGATCTGCTATATTACTATCTGACCTGATTAGTATGACCGACGGCAGAATTTAGATGGCAATAGAATATCTGATGAAAGAGCGTCTAGAGTGCACATATACAGCAGTAGTAAAAAAATTTATTTAACGCGTAGGAAGTGAATTATTATTTAAATATAAGTATGAGAATGCGCGCAGTTTTAACTTTTTCTCTTCAACGAAATCTGTTGAAACTGTTTTGAAGCGGAAGAATAGTTTATTGCTCTCTTTTTTGGGGGGGAATTACATCAGTATACAATTACACAGATAATTTCCTGTGCAAATAGT
Source organism: Pseudomyrmex gracilis (assembly GCF_002006095.1). Lineage (NCBI taxonomy): Eukaryota > Metazoa > Arthropoda > Insecta > Hymenoptera > Formicidae > Pseudomyrmex > Pseudomyrmex gracilis. Next base: position 384,500 of record NW_018020674.1, on the reverse strand, counting down.
AAACGAACTGTATAACTTACAGTAAAACACAAAGAAATAANTCTTATAAACATAACTAATAAATTTAAACTTTTAAAATATAAAATCTCTATAATCAAATCTTTCGAATAAAACCCGGCTATAAAAGGAGCCCCACATAAAGAAATTCTAGAAATATAAAATCTTATGAGCATAAAAATTCTGTGATATAACGTTACTTCTAAATAGTTTTTTTTTTTTTATTTTGTATTTATAATATGTAATATGCTATTGATTGTGAGTTTTTGTGAATGAATTTTAAATAAACTTTATTAATATACAAACACATCGAGTTTGCCTTTTGAGGGAAAAATATTGTTTAATTGTGGAAAAACAAAAACCGATTGTATTAATAACAGACTAACAGTTTCTCTGAAACATAAAAACTTTTGTCAATTGCATTGGGTTGAACATGCGTAATACAAGCATTGATTTTGTCTTAGGAATGCGGCCATCGTGAGGTAATATGCATATAAATGTTCTTCTCTCGTTCATGTTTCTTTGCATGTACGCTTGTTACATTCGTAAATATTCATTGTTTTTTTTTTGTTTTTTCTTTTTTTTTTTACTTGGATTAAACGTTAGAACTCCTCAAACGTGAAATCAACATTATTTGCTTGATAAACAAGTGCTATGTCATACGTTATTTTTCTAATAATTACAAATAGTAAACTACTGTATGTATTATAAAAAAAAAAAAGCTTCTAAATCGTTATATTAGTTACGTTGCATGAAATTGTGTGCGCGCGTGTGTGCGTCATTTTGATACGATGATATTTTTCACATAGCTGATTATTTATTTCAGCTTTTAATAATTGTGTAGAGCTCTCTTTTCCCTGTATTTTCTCTCGTAAAATCTCGTTTAAAATCACAGAGCCCCTGTGAGCGATATGAAAGTATTTTAAGTTAACTAAAACAATTATGATTTTTTTTTTTAATTAAATTAAATCTAAATGTTTCATAAAAAATGTACGTTACACGGGAGGTTTTTGTTTTGTCGATTGTTTCTTGCGTTTACAACATTAATGTTAATGTAAATGATCAAGTTGTACTGTACGTTTACAGTCTAGTCGGAATCAAACGGAGATAAAAATAAAGGTTTAATTGCAGATCGTGCCAAACCTCGTGAGAATCCTAAAGAATCTGATCCTGGCCGGATATTCACCCGAACACGACGTGTCCGGAGTGTGCGATCCGTTCCTGCAGGTCAAGATACTCCGTCTCCTTCGCGTTTTGGGACGCAATGACATCGACGCGTCCGAGGCCATGAACGACATGCTTGCTCAAGTCGCGACGAACACGGAGACCAGTAAAAACGTCGGCAACACGATACTCTACGAGACAGTGTTGTCGATCATGGACATCAAGTCGGAGAGCGGGCTGCGAGTTTTAGCAATTAACATATTAGGCAGATTTTTGTTGAATAACGATAAAAATATTAGATACGTGGCCTTGAACACACTGTTGAAAACGGTGTACGTGGACACGAGTGCGGTACAGAGGCATCGATCGACAATTTTGGTAAGACATTTTGATTGATTTGTACATGTTTTTTTTTTTTTTTATTACGTGTGAGATCGCTTATATCTTGACTTGTTAATATTTTGCGACATGTCTTTTTAGGAATGTCTGAAAGATCCGGACGTATCGATTAGAAGACGCGCGATGGAGTTGAGTTTCGCGCTCGTGAATTCCAATAACATCAGAAACATGATGAAGGAATTGCTATTGTTTTTGGAGAGAGCCGATCCGGAATTTAAAGCTCAGTGCAGCAGCAATATCGTGATGTCCGCAGAAAGATTCGCTCCAAATAAACGTTGGCATCTCGAGACGCTGTTCAAAGTGCTCGTGGCGGTGCGTATTTTTCCAACACAATTCGGAAGATGAGAATCATCTTTCGGATGTTGTAAAATTTCGCTTAAACTTGATCTCTCTTTTAGGCTGGCAATTACGTACGGGACGACGTGGTGGCTTGCACAATACAATTGATCTCGGAGACGCAGTCTCAGCAAGGTTACGCCGTTGGCGCGCTCTGGAGAGCATTAGAAAAGGATACTTCCGACAAACAGCCGTTGGCGCAAGTAGCCACGTGGTGCATCGGTGAATACGGCGATATGTTATTGTACGGTCCGCCGTCAGAAGACGCTGAAACCCCGGTCAACGTGAGTTCATGTATTTCCCGCAGAAAAATATTTGAATGTATGTACAATCGCGGTTTTATAATAATTTCTCAATTTTTTGTTTTGTTTTTTTACAACATTTTAGTTGACGGAAGACGAAGTCATCGATGTGTATCAGAGGTTACTCTGGAATCCGCAGAACACCGTGATTACAAAACAGTACACGTTATTGTCTCTTACTAAATTAAGCACAAGGTTCCAGAAAGGTCACGAGTTAGTATTTTGATCACATTTCTGTATTAAAAAAAAAACTAAAATTTTACAGTTTCTAAAGTGTGCTTTGTGACGTTTTGTCATTTCAGAAAGATTCGTCAAATAATAGATACGTTTGGGAGCAACTTGCATATCGAGTTACAACAAAGAGGCATCGAGTTCTCGCAACTATTTCGAAAATACGATCACTTGCGACCGGCGTTACTCGAGCGGATGCCACCGATGGAAACCGCGCGACCACAAGCCAACGGTATTATAGGCATGGTGAACGGCGAACAGGAACCGGAAGACGAAAAGCCTACAATAATGGAACAAACTACGACTACATCCGATTCAGTAAGAAATCTAAGTTTATGATCGCTATGGGTTTATCATATATATATTACGTATATAAATACGCGACGAGCCATTTTTGGAATGTAACATCCTTTTTGGAAATTTTGCAGAGTGCACTTTTAGATTTACTTGGAACTACGGATGTGACAGCGACGGTGATGCCGCCGGCGGTGACCAATAAAAATTCTTCGCCCAATTCGACCGCGGTAACACATAATAACGATCTGTTAGACTTACTCGGTAGTTTGGATTTGAATTCGCCCACGTCCACCACCTCTACGCTGCCGTTACAACCGCAGACGTCGTCGACGTCGTCCATGTTGTTCAGTTCCACCGACAACTTTTTGGTGGACGGACTGCTCAGTACTCCGACTGCTCAAAACGGTTCGTTACCGAGATTTCGTGTGTGAATATATCTTCCATGCAAACTAATGTAATATTATATAATCATCATTGTTGTTGTTACAGAAGTACCGAGCATAGTGGTCTTGGACAAGTCAGGACTCAAAATAACGTTCAAATTGGAGAGACCGCCCGATATTCCCGATCTGTTGGTCATAAACATGCTGGCTCAGAATTCCGGAAGTATCACTTTAACTGATTTTCTGTTTCAAGCAGCAGTTCCTAGGGTTAGATAACATTTGTTACTTGTATACACAATATGCGCCATATTATTTTAACACAAACAAAACTAATACAAGTAATATTTCGCTTGCAGACATTCCAATTGCAAATGTTGTCACCGTCGAGTACTGTCATTCCGCCGTCTGGTCAAGTAACCCAAGTGCTGAGAGTCACAAATATGAATAGAGTAAGTGGCCAATATTGCGATAACAACACTTGTTTGATCAATTATTCAGTTTTTAATCAATAATTCATCCGTTGTTTGTTTTTTTCTTTAGACATCTTTGAGAATGAGATTGCGTATATCGTATACGGGTCCTGCTGGACCGGTTCTGGAACAGACAGAAGTCAATAATTTTCCCGTCTCGACGTTACAGTGACAAGATGTAATACAAAAAACATTTGTACATATGCCTGCCTAAAAATAATTAATCAAGTCTTGAAAACAGACTGAGAGAGAAAGAGAGAAAAAGAAAGAAAAAGTCTCTTTTTCGGTATAGCGAAACATACCTTTGCTAATGGGTACATACACACAAAACGTTTCTATTTAATTAAACGACTGGTATTTGTTTTTTTTTTTATTTTGCAAGGCAAGACATGATCTAAAAAATTTTTGTAAGAAAACTTTTTTAAATCTTCTGTTGAAACACAAAAGTACCACCAACAAAACCCAGGCTCTATTCGAAATCAGATTGTATAAAACACGCGAGGCCAACAAGAGCTTAAAACACGCTGTCGATCGGAGCGTATATCAGCGGTCAATTAATTTCGCATAAACATCCCAACGGAAACTGTCTTAAAATTTATCCAATTCTCTGAATGCATGCGCTAAACAAAAAAAAAAAAAAAAAAAAAAAAAAAAAATGTTTTGACAAATTCTTGCGCGAGCGAATACGTGTGTTTCC
>NW_018020674.1:311792-380215 GCF_002006095.1 Pseudomyrmex gracilis | reverse complement strand
TCAGATTGTATAAAACACGCGAGGCCAACAAGAGCTTAAAACACGCTGTCGATCGGAGCGTATATCAGCGGTCAATTAATTTCGCATAAACATCCTTACGTTATCTGTCTTAAAATTTATCCAATTCTCTGAATGCATGCGCAAAAAAAAAAAAAAAAAAAAAAAAAAGAAAACTGTTTTGACAAATTCTTGCGCGAGCGAATACGTGTGTTTCCGTAAATTTTACATCGTAGGCAACACGAGCAACACGTAGGAAGATTTTTTCAAAATTTTGTGTCATTTATTTCGTTTTACATTTGTTACGCTGTGAGAACATGAGTATTGTTTTTTTTTTTTCCTTTTTCGTTGCTGCAGCAATCGCGTTCGGCAGAAAATCGCGCACGAGTGGCGTTCCGCTGAACGCGGGAACTGTGTGTCACACACATATGTTTGCGAGGAAAACGGGGTACATATAAAAAATAAAAAAAATAAAAACAAGAAAAAAACAAAAAAAAAAAAAAACAAAAAACAATGTAAATATTAAATCTAAACTGAAACACGTGAAAGTAGAGAATTAGGAAAAAATATCGTGCGTATTTTGATCGGTCGCAATTTTGTTTGTTATCGGCTCCTAATTTAGCGCTCAATTTTTCATGTAGGCTAAAATTTAAGATAGAAAATGAAGATGAATGAGGAATGACTGAGGAAAGGCAATATATATATATGTATATCAGATACGCGCGTGATACGCTAATTGCAATTCGAGTGAAAATAGAAAACCGGGAGAGAAAAGGGAGATATATGCCGTCACCGAAAGTGCTAATCATTGCCCCCTAACAAGATTATCAATGAGACGGCGCTTTTGAAACTCTCGCTGTTACAAATCGATCTTTTCTACTGCTATATTTGTAAGTAAGACCGCGAGTTCTTCTAAATTCGCCCGATTGTCTTGTAAATATTAGTTAATCGCGTGTGCGCGCACGCGTGCGAAAAGTGAAGAAATTATAAGAGAGGTAGGGAGAGGGGGAGGAGAAAAAAGAGAAGTATATATGCAAGATTGAACCTGAGAAGAATTTTTATACGTGTACACGCGATAGAGCTGTTCATTCGATAACGAAGTACGACAGTTTGATTTCGCGTGCGTGAAATCTGTCATATGTTTTGAGGAAGCAAGTCGAACACACACGTATGTGACACGTGCTATCGAATGTATCACGCGGTTTCGAATTTTGCGTTTCAGAGTATCACATCGGAGGTCTGAAATTTCTCTTATTGTGATTTTTATCCTTCGCGCGTATTATTGCATCTACTTGTTATCATCAGAGATCGAAGAGATCTCAACAAAATAATAATTGTCCCGACAATGTTTCGCTGTTGGATTTTATATAAAATTTTTATTAAATTTCTTTTATACTCACAACACACACACACACACGAGCGCGGGAGTTGTCATTTACGGACCATCGCTCTTCAGCCGCAACAATTTAATCGCGCAGATGAGAAAACAAACTTGGACGTTTTTTAAATGATCACACGATTGATCGCAAATTCTAACACGTCTAAATGATTACGTTGTAAGTTTTTGTTTTTTTGTTTTTTTTTAGCAAACGAACGAACGTGCAAAGCTGGAGAATTATAATTACGTACGTATATATAAGATGTTTCAGGGGATTTTCTTTCCCGGCACTGTGCCATCCATGTTCTTACGCTTCTTCGAGATGTTACAGGTTGAAATGAGACAGACGAGTGTGTGCGTTTTATAATAATGTATACATAATTTTCACGACGACACCGCGAGAACAAGCCTATTTTGATTTCACATTTTCGCGTATACTCCCGCCGATCCATCCTGTAACTTCGTAACAACGCGCGCGTTGTGAATCTTTGCGTGAGCAAACCTAATATACCCAGCAAACAATTTTTGCTTTGCGGGATGTCGCCAACCGCCAGTAAAATTTGTAGACCAAATTCATATCTATCTGTGTTCTCTTTAGAATATGGTTTGGTAACCATGTTGCGTCCTTCGTGCGCTTAACAGTTTTGGCGGAAACACCAATGCATGTTTCCGTATTGTAACGTTTTTCTTGGCAAACAGTTTCCGTTGCCAAGATCTGCGCGGTCAGAAATTTGTTTGCTGGGGGTATCATATGTGACAACAAAATAACTGCGAGACCACGCAAAAAAGTTTTGTTAACATTTGCGAAACAAGAGGAATATTCGAAACATTTATAAGCGCAATGCGGCGGAAAAATCCTCGGAATGTCTTGTATATTGACAATAGGGTAATTTCTTTAAGTTGCGCTAAAGACTAACTAACATAAAGTAACAGCGAAATAACGATGCATGTGTCTTTATTAATTTTTATCGTCTAATTTTGGCGCTTAAGTTTACTGCTCGACTCGTAGTAATTACAGCACAGTCCCCGTAGATTGGAAATTTGACGTTCTCGCCGATATAACTCGGAGGAAACTTGCGGTCATGCACATCCGGGGGGGATTGTGCTGTAATTAAATAGCGTCAGTTTTTATCGTACTCTTGTACATATTATTATGATACATATGACGAAAATGAAAGAGAGAGAGAGAGAGAGAGAAAGAAAGAGGTGTGCGAATGAAATTCGGTCACTCAACAATCTAACGTTCGTTCACAAACTTTGTTTTTGTTTTCGTGCGCGAAGCCTGTGATGAGCGACAAATATGAGTTCTCTAACAATAGCTATATACAATTTTAGAGAGGTCTAGTACTACTCCGGGGAGCAATAGACAAGAGAAGAAAGAAAAGAAACAGGTTTAGATCTATTTTCCGTAGACTTTTTCCTACGAATTAGGTTTATACATACATATATATATATTAAAAAAAAAAAAAAAAAAAAAACACCACGCTGTTGTACTTAATTAATTTAATTCATTCCAACAGCATGATAAAACTACTACGTAAATAAACGTGGGGGGATGCGGTTACATATGTACATACTATATAGTAAATTCATCTCTCGAAGAGTTCATTCTCCGTGGCACTTGTTGCGAACAATCGTCGTGCGTCTTCTAATTTTTCTAAAAAAAAAAAAAAACCGGGCGTTTCTCTGTAATAAACCAATTACCTGTTTACAAATTGATTGAGTATACACACAACCGTATGCATTTTAGCTCCGTCCCTTATATGTTGTGCGAGAAATGTGCGAGTGTCGAGTGCACGCGCGCGCAAGAATGTTAGGGAATGTGTAAAAAGAAAACAAAAAAAAACAAAAAAAAAAAACTATTATAGAACAGGTGGGTATATGCGTTTTTCTGAGTGGCCTTGTCCTTTTAAAAGTCTGTGACACGACAGCGCGTCAGCCCTTCAGCGGGGGGTTTGCTCTGCCTACTTGTTCTCGGATAAATATTACATATTAGTTTTATAAACTTACTTCTATGTGTATTGTATGTATACATATATGCAGTGTATGCGTTTATATATGTATATACATAATACAGACATATATATATATATATATATAAATTATACATATACATATGAGGATATTGATTACTGATAAAAACTGCTGTATATACTTTTTAGCAAGTGTGAAAATAAAATGTATTTTTATTCCACATGTCTATTCGGAATCTTTTTTTTTTTTTTTTTTTTTTTTGTGTGTAATTGTTCGAAAAGAAACCACTTTACAGTTACTGCATACGTTGGTTTTATTTTTTAAATTCGTTATTAAAGTTATCTCTCAGAGAAAAAGTGATAAAGATTTCAAGAGTTTTTTTTCAATTGAGTATTTGAAATAAATATTTTTACAGACGACACGCGTTTTCAACACAAGCGGAGAAAAAACACAGATCTTTATTACAAATTCAGTAAATATTCACATTGCAAAGTGATTACCGCATATAAATTTTATTGCTTTTGTTGTTGCGGATTACAGGTAATCGCGTTGCCGCCAACTTGATTAAACAATCGGTCCTTAATGATTTGCGCCATTAAACCGTGAATCACTTCGATAGTGGTTTTACAGCTGTCTCTCGTAGCTTTTATCAGTTTTTCCACTGTGCTACGATCGTGAGGATCTGTGCCACCTAAAACGAATCCTCTTCCCAGCGCCGATTCCGATTGCTCTAGTTTATCTGACAGATCGAATATCTGACCGGTGGTGTAATCTGCGTTCGTCAACAAGCTGGAGGAACTCAGAGTGTTCACCCAGTACTTGTTCCACAACGAATCGAGCAGCCGTCTGTCAAGCGAGGACTTGAAATAGGATACTTCTAACGAATAATATTGCTTACAATGAACGCCGAAATCCTCGATCTTGTTTAACGGTATTGTTTGATACTCCGAAGGTTCTTCATTTGCCGGTTTATATCCCTGTAAACATATCTTGCAATGATTTGGGATCTCCCCCCCAAAAAAAACTATAAATTAAAACATATACACGTACGTACAAAATTTAAAAAAATACACACACACATACAAAAACTTGAACAATTTTAATTTCGCGTCTACCTTTGGATAAGTTCTGAAGGCACCTAGACACACTTTGCCGGCAGAAATGGTTCTCACAGGATCAATAACAATAGCGACAAAAGGTTCTTGGAAATTCTGATTAAGCATCTGAGTCGATACATCGATGCCAGACAACCAACAACCGTATCCGGGATGACTGTGATACCAACCAATTGCATTTTCTAATCTACCAACCTACAACAGCAATTTATCTCTCAGGTTATATTGTTTTCGTTATAAATTTTCAATCCTTGTATCGATAAATGTATACGTACTTGTTTCGCCGCTTCTATATAAGCTGTCATATATTCATAAGCTTGAGCTTGCGCATTTACTCTAGTTTCTGTTCCTTCAACCGGCAACGCGAAGGAATCCATGACAATCATTGTGTTTGCTGCCACCTTGCCGAGTAACAGACCCATAACTTCCAAGGTTCCCCCGGATCGTGCGTGCATAACCATTTTTAACAGAGCCAACGCAGATATTTTTATATCCTTGAAGAAATGGGGACTACAAATGTAAAAAAGAAAGATAGAATGTAGAATTTTTTTTTTTTATCAAGGAATTTTTTACATCACACTAGCAGACATTCTTACTCTTTTTCCCATGGTTTGGCAGTCAGTATGTCCTGTTGTTCCTTCCTATCATATCTGTAAATTTCATCCGCGGCACTGATAGCCTCAATGTTGTTTGCCATCTCCCATGTTTTCTGCGCAATAGATCTTTGTTCCAACGATGTAGAAGCCATTTTATTCCTAAAACCTGACAAAATAAAATACTTTACAGCTGAAATAATACAACACACAAAGTTTAACCAAGTCTTTTGAGTATGCAAAATTATAAAAACAGATATAAAGAAGAGAATATCTACTCAATTTAATGCTCTAAAATTGTAGATCAAACGCAACAAACGATATGTTTAAATAATGCACTTCACCAATGAGATGTGTTAAGTAATAACAATAATATATATAAAAATAACCTCCACAGAGTTGCACAAAGAAAGGTTTACGCACATGTTAACATTTAATTCGCTAAAAGTAAACATCCTTCAAACAACAACAACAACAACACTTCGTCACACGTTTGCAAGGCGATCACACAATGAAGAGAATAATAAAACTAACCTGTTGGCAACTATCAGCGCAAAGTCAATTAAAAACAATAAGCGTGTCAACGTGCGCTCATTGGTTAGGAAGCCTCGAAGCAACTCGATAAAACACGATTGTGCACGTACGTACGTATAGCGCGCAATGACAAAACAAAGACAGAAATCAGAAAAAGAGAATAATAGACACAGCCGCAATTTTCAGGCACAACACCGCGTGTACACACACAGTAGTGGTGCAACCCTCTGTCGGCTTATTCGTCGGTATATTTTGTGATAGCGCGTACTCAAAAATAAACCCTGTACATGCGCGAAACCTAACCAATAGATGGAGATACTTCTAATCAAGAGAGGAGAGATCTGTCTCGCTTCCTCTCATTTCTTTCATCGTTATATCTCTCTGTCTGTCTCTTTCTCTCTCTCTCTCTCTTATGTGCAGACACATATAAATATTATTTCAAATATAAATTAAACAAAATTACGCAGATAAGGGCGAGAGAGAGAATTAAAGATGTGTTTAAGTAATTTAAATTTGGATGTTTTTTTTTTGTTTTTTTATTACAGATCCGTATATTTTGTTATAATCTATAAATTGCGCGGTTTCGAAAAAAAAAAAAAAAAAAAAAAATAGCAAAGTCGCGTCACTTGGTGCGATAAAAATGTGCTATTACGCTCTCTGTATTGAAAAAAAAATGGCCGCTTCGTCCAGTGCGATGCAGAAAAGCAATATGTAGATTATGTGGGCGCGAGCGATCAAAAAAATAAAAATAAAAAAAAAGGAACACGCGGAATGTAGATTGCGGAGCGGAGTGTAGCCAAATATGGGCAAGCGATTTCTCCGTTTTGTCTCTCTTTTTTCGCTCGCTCGCGAGCTTTTATCATCTTCTCCTTTTTTTTTTTTTTTTTTTTTTTTCACCTCTTGCAAAACGGTAAAAGAACTCTCGGAGAGAGAAGGCGCGACTTCGCGCGCGAAAACGCCTTAAGAAAATCTCCTCCCGCTCTTTAAATCTTCAGGACCATAAAACGATAAAACACACACCCGAGCTGTCCTGCGTTCCTGTTTCGAGGAGTTACCTCTCGCGCATGGAAATCAAGACGATTTATTACGCGCGAGTTAAATGTGTGGAAATAAATTTTAGTTTTCATTCCGTGGAATGAAACATTGCGAATATATACAACAAAAGAATGTCTCGGCGAATTTTACAAATTTACATTTTCACACGTACCGTATAATTGCGTGTATACGAACATTAGTTTGTTTCAAACTGCCCGTATTATCGCAAAACAATATTGTAAAAATTACGCGATACATTTAAAAAAAAAAGAAAAAAAAAAAGAAACTCTATTTTTTATGTTTCCGTTTCGATATATATAGGTGACATTTCCCAATTTGGATGGTTTTGCTGCACACTCTGTATTTTGTGCTGATGTGACAGCGCGCACAAAAGCAACTAACGAGATCACCTTGTACTCGCACGCGGTGTTTCGTTTTTAAAACGAATGCTCGCACGGAACGGAGAGCTCTCTCAATACTTATTTCTTCATTGAATGAAAGACCTTTTATTGGCTTTAAATGGTATCTCGACGCGTGTGATACTTTAACGATTGAATGAAATACTTTTGCGTCATCGACACACGTATAAGCTTTTGTTGATAATTGAATTTTTATAATAAAAACACGACACTATAAAATAAGGATACAAAAATCTTATGTAATCAAGTAAATAATAGTTTCTACTGTATTTTGGAAGTATAGTTTTTGTATTTTAATATCAAGAACACACAGTGTTTTTTCTTATTAATACTCATCTTCTCTCTTTAGTTGAGAAACACGCACGTCGGCGAAATCTCCGCGGGTAGAAGACGACGCCATTTACGGCAAACACCTTAACGGACGTTGTAAGTCCGTTTTCGAATAATCCGTTCGATCCCGCGAGAAAGTGGTCATGTGACAAAATCTTGGCCTGGATATGAGACATAAGAGACGTTTCAAAACAGGACGCACCTACGGAAAAACAACACCCAAGAGCGACAAGTCGCGTACAAGTTTTGTGCTGCGCGAAATTTGTCTTTTATCTTTTTTTACACTCGTTACCCATATACAGAACATGTGTTTAAATGACAAATTAAATCATCCAGAACGCGAATCCAAATAGCGAAATCGAAAAGAAATAAAATTTTTTTTCTACACAAATTTGTACTCGCGATTGAAGATCGCGCAAGACAAATCTTTGTGACAGTTTGATACATGCTCTGACGCACGGTAACATACATTATCTCTTTCAGGGAGCTAAACTCCGTTGACTGGCTAGATTACGTCAGTCGTGAAACAAATGGATGAGGACATACATATACGCCTATGTAGGCGTATCAGTTGCCGTTCACCTTCTAAGGATCAATAAAATACCAGGCGGGGCAAGGTCTTAGTCGGTTGCCCATAGTCTGGGTCGCTCCTATCTTTTCCCGCGCCACCTCCGCACGACCCCGTATTTATGTAATTTTTTTTTTTTTTTTTATTAAACCTCATTGACGGAGACAAATATGATCAATGTCACATGTCTACAGATCTTTTCCGTGAATTGTTATTATCACATCGTTTTGTTCGAACTTTGCTCGAGCGAATGTATTATCAGGATTACAAAAATTTCACAAATTCCCCTCGTTTATTTTATCATTTTTCTTTTACAACGTACGGCTAAAAATATAAACGGAAATTCTTTTCGTCGATGATGGATAATCGCTAGTTAAATATCTGGTTGGCAGAGGTAAGTATCCCTCAAGTATACGATTTACCCCTGCGGCAACACACACACACACGCACACAGACACATATATATATATATCAAGAGATATTGATTGCGACGGTGACTCAACGGACGACGCTTCTGACTCAGAATACCTAGCTTCGACAACCCCCTTTTTCGTAATTATTCTCGTCGAGGTTCGTTCGATTTACGGTTTCCTTTTTCGCAGAAATTTTGCGCGACCATGATGATGATTCTCTGCGGTGAAAACTCCACCGCGCGCCGGGGTGAGAAAGCGCTCGGCGCCTCCCCTCGTCCAAGGTCGATAACCGTAACTCATAGTTCACCCCCGATGACGTTCTGTGACATGCGTACACAATGTCGCCTGTTGCCAGGTGCGAATTCAACGACACGTGTGTTGAATCAATCGACTTGAGCTTAGAAGTTGAAGGTTGGTCGTGCTAGATTAAAAGATAGTCGCTGGACTACGTGCACGAGTAAAGTCTCAAGACGCTTTGTATGTATGATAATTTAATATATATATATATATATATATATATATATATATATTTAATATATATATATATTTAATATATATATATATATAATAATTTAATATACAAGCTCATTCCCTTAATTAAAAAAATATATATCAAGATATTTGATTACCTCTAAGAAATCCAAACACTTCTGAATTCCGATTGGAAAGTCAACAAATTCATCAGCACTAAGTGCGCGAGAGATGATGTCACGTTCTCTCTCGCGTTATACGAGCACTTCCTGTATCGTAACGATGTTTTTCAACGGCAAATGGCGAGGAACGTGGGCGAGGGAGAAATCGTTTCCAGTTGTTGTACACATTGCGCGCTTATAGAAGTAAAATTTAAATCGTTTCGGTTTTGATACGAATCAATCGGCTAATTATCGCGACACGTAATAACGCGAATGTCACTTTTCGCTCGCACACGAGCGCGCGTGCTCGAACGTGATAGTTCGCGTCTTTTAAAAGAGGACGTGATGTCATCCTGCGTTTATGTTCGCTACTTAATAGCAAAGCCAACGAAGGACAATGGACACAGGGGCATTAAGCCGAGCATATCCACACGTGGATATTGTTCCTCTCTCTCTGTCCGAGACGTTATGCAATCTCTGCGGTAAGATTAACGAAAGGCGACTTTCGACTTCACAAGCCAGACTTCCGTCGCATCCATCCATCGATCTCTCTCTCTCTCTTTCTCTCTCTCTTTCTGCAAAAAATAAAAATGTTAAAAATAATAAATAACTAATTAATAGCATTTTTCAACCGATTATCAATCGTGCCACTAATTAGGAAATATTGAAAAATGCCGCTACAGACAAATCAGCGTTTTACAGTTGCTGAAAAATTACCAACTATATTTGATATTTTGTGTCGCAAATCAAATAAGAATGCGAAAAATGTGAATGTCTACGTAATTGAGAATTTGCGCTTCAATAAACAAAAAAAAAAAAAAAAAAAAAAATCGATGGACTGCGAGATTGAATTGCGCAAAATTAGCATATGTACGAAAGCGTCGAGGTTGGTCGGCGCACTTGGCATGTCGGATACGGTTGCTTTGTGTATTGTGCCACCGACGTTGCAGCCGGGAAAGACAGACAGGCAACGGTGCGGTGATCTCTCCCGACTCTGTGCCGGCCGCGTAAATAATCGTGATGACCACGAAACACTCCATAATCGATGTCGGCCCCGTTACGCGCCGCGCGTTTATCACGCGAAACCGCGATCGCGTCACGGGCTCGCGAGAGATACGTGCGATATATCCCGCGTGCGTGTGTGTCTGTGTGCACGCGATTCTTTTCTCTTTTTTTTTTCTCTTATTCTCTCCTCACCGGGGAGGGGGGGGAGGGGGGACCAACGATGGCGACGCCGCGATCGCGAGGTTGATCCATACAAGGTAACGACCAAAGCAGGACCGGCTACACCCTGTCGTCATCGTCGTCGCGTCGACAAACACCTTCTCTCGCTCTCGATTGCGCCGATGTGTGCGCGTTGCTCTCTCGCAAAAATCGTGTACACACAAATGTATACACGTATGATATCACAGGCAGGAAAGCACTTGACCCCTCTGTCCAAGCGCTCGACGTGACACTTCTATGTACGTGGGGTGATAGCACACGAAATTTATCTCAAAAGCTTGATACGCGGCACTGTGACGAGACTTCTTCACGACGCGAGATGAAACCTCCAATTTGTGCTTGTCTGGCGGCCATAAGATGATTTGTCATTTTATGTGGAAAAACATGTTGTTATATTATATTACGTGACGTGAAAATTTTACACTTAAGTATTGTTTGTTAGTCGCGTATTTTGCAATACTTGCAATAAAAATCTCTGAATCTAAGGAAACAACATAAAAATTCTAAAATTGATTTTAGATTCGAATGAGCAAACACTAAAGGTACATTAATTTGACGCATTTATCAACTTTATATGGGTCACAATTTAATCATAGAAAATAAAATGTTTTTCTCTCTGTGTCGCTCATCACACAACGGACGTACTCGCGTACTATTTGTGCAAAGATATAAATGCTCATCAAGACAATATAATGTACGCAATAAACCTCTTTAATAGAATTTCTTATACTTAATTATTTATGTTTCGAGGAAAAAGAGAGAGAGAGAGAGAGAGAGAGAGAAAGGAGGCGTCACATTTAATGCGCCAACGCGTCTTATGTATGAAAGAATTCAGAAACGCGCGCCACTATTAAGGTAATGTGGTGTTACATGAACGTAATCGCGTACGTACACAGGTAAATACTGACTCACGAAGAATGCGCATCGAGAGACGACCGCAAAATGATAAAATTTTAAAATACTTTTATAACTGTAAAGTTTTCACGCGCAACGTACTCGAGAATTATAAATACACACAAAATTGTCGAAAGAATTAAAACATGTTTGTTTACAAAATTATTTTCGATTACGTTATATAAGTTTAATCGTAATTACATTATTTTCAGATATATAAACGCTTTATACTCCACAACCGATGATTCAACTGTGTAATTGAAATTAATCTAATTAGTTTCGACGAACGATTGTTTCAACTCTTAATAAGCGACAAATTGGATTATTATTTAACTCTTAATAAACGTTTTGTTCATATAGCCGGAAAAGGTCGGCGAATAAAGGCCGGGTCTGCATGTGGCCTGCAGTGACCAATTCTCTCTCGCATCTGCAATCATGCAGCTTGCTTTAGCACCACCGACCACGCCTGCAAATCGATAAACTGCAAGCGCGCGAGATGCACGCCCGGAAATTCTCGTTGCAGAGCCATTAGTATAGCTGCACTCAAAATTTATAAATTTATCGAGCTGAGGTCACGAAGCAGAATTATTATTATTATTTTGTTGGATTCAGAGAAACAGAACGATTGAATTTTTTAACGTCTATGTACTAATATAAAATTTTTTTTATCCAAATTTACCTTCTTTTACTCTTGCCGCAGAAAACACCGGATCTTACCCGGGGAAATTGCCTGCATGCGGATATATACCATCAGCTGCGATATCTTTTTCGAGATAGAGCAACACATTTATGTGCGGATATATATACGTTGAATATATTTGAAGCTCTCTGGAATTGTAAAATTGTTGATCGTAGACTGAAATAGACAAATTATACACAAATTATATACAAATTATATACAAATAAGATCTTAAATGCAAATTAAATTGACTTAATGACAAAGTTATGTCGACATTACATTTATGTATGAACGATCCGAGATGCGGAGCGACAGAAATAGAGAGCTCGAAAAACCCCGCTCGAACGCGCCCTTGTCCGAAAAATTAAAGCGATCGGCTCTATAAAGAGGAAGCATTTTCAGGTTCCATTGTTTCTATGGAAGTGAAACCGACCAAAAAAAGCGTCAATGTCATATCGTATCATGTCGTCTCGGCGAAAAAAAATCGAATTACTTTGATGGCGTAGGGCCTCGAGAGCCCCGGACGGCTCGGTATGACGCGAGTCTGGCGATGCGGCATCGTTCCCTTACGAATTTCGGGAACTTATTTCAGCGACCGGCGTAGCAATAAACCGAAGTTTCGACGCTGCGGAACAACGGTGCTGCCCATGCGCAGTTGGCAACGCTGTGCGGCTCCTCCGTGATGCCTGCGTACCCTATTGCGACGACGTAGGAGAAGCGGTTCCGCCAATCGGACGCCGCGATTGTGTCCCCTTCGCGCCCCGTCGCTGCCGTCATTCGAGGAGACTTGAAAATCTGTAACGGACATCGGAACAGGCACATACCCGTTTGAGCACTCGTGTCGTGATCGCTGTGTCTGTCAAGTCGATAGCAATAATCACCGTCGCGGTTAGACAACGAGATAGAGTTTCCTTTTTGCGAGGTACCTTCACAATCTTAATAACAACACCATGAGGGAGATCGTCCACATCCAGGCCGGCCAGTGTGGTAACCAAATTGGAGCCAAGGTGCGTAAAGAATTGCTTTTCGCTGAAACGATTTATCATCTCGCGGCGTTCCTTTGTTCGCAAAGTAGTTCGTCCGAGCGAGAAAATTCTATCGCAATTCCTTGGACCTTGTGTCTCGATTCTCCGTTCCCGTCTCTCCTTTCCTCCCGTGTCTGAGATTAATCTGAAAATTTCGTAAAAATCGATTTCTGATTGCAAAGCAACGCGAGGAATGCGGGGGTGGGGAAGGGGGAAGGAGTGGAGTGAGGAGGAGAAGAGTAGTAGTCCGGTTTCTGGGCTTTTGGCCGGTACCAAAATGCCATTTCTATCACTCAAGTTTCCGTTCCACGAGTTTCAGGTCTGTCGATATTCGAGAGAGACTGTTGGTTGTGAATCGGAAAACGTGCTGCAATTTTTCTGGGGCTCGGAATGCGCGCAAATAAATTTTGTTCCTTTCGACTCTCTCCCGGACGACATGACGGTCGAAGACCCGTCATGGCGACAGAAGCTCGCCGGCCGGCCGGCCGGCAAAGCCCTAACGGTCTTTTTTCCCCTCCTTGGTCTTTTCTTTGCTCGTTACCTACCGCGTTCCTCTACGAGGCGTCGTCGCCAAGCGTCGGCCATCTTAGGTGCGTAATTTTCTATGCACCACGTCATGTTCTCATCGATCGCGAAACCGGTGATCGCGACATAACAGGTGCGCTTTTAATGCGCAGTTTGACGAAGAAGAAAGGTTGCGTTCGCGAAAATTTGCTAAATTCGTTCAATCTTCCTGGGAAAGATCGGAGGCTGGGTGTGGCCCAATATCTCGCAACGACGAGAGATCATCGTCTGTGTGTACGCGGGGACCATCGACCGGTTGCGCGCGCACATCTCGTTTCTCTCTCTCTCTCTCTCTCTCTTACCGGCGAATGCTTCTATGCTCGGCCTTTGCTTTTTTTTCTCGTTGCAATTCTCTCAAATGTCGATCCCCAAGTGGACTCGATTTCTCGTTCTATTGGAAAAATTAACGGAAGTAGAAAATGTAGTAAATTCTATTCAATTTTTTTTTTTTATGTATTTTGTCATATATATTTTTTTTATATACGTGCGATATATGTTCACCAACTTATTTAGTTTTTGCTGTACGTAGTCGATCGTCTCTTTTTTATCTTTCTCCGCGACGTCGTTTTTCGTCGCAATTTCATATTACACTGATGCGTTCGGCAAGACCCTAAAGGCGCGTACGCACCTAAATGACAAAAAAACTATTGCGCAAAAAAACAAATAGATCGAATTTTCTGTGCCGAATACGGCAGTTAATGCGGCGATTGATCTTTTTACAGTTTCAATTTGATAAAATTTCGTCGCATTTGCGCGTCAGTTTTGTTGGAACGCGTTCACATTCGGTGTGCGCGCTGCTTAAAGGCAGATGGAATTCCTGCGATGATCGTGCGGCGTCGCGATCACGCTATACGCGCGTCCGTCGTATGGCGGTTATACTTTAAAATTTTTACGTTATGCTCCAACGCGCGCGCGCTCGGACGCTTGACTGACGATTGTATGTGTCTGTGTGTGTGTGTGTGTGTGTGCGTGGCTTTGCATTATCGCGTGTCGATATACGTCCGACGTCCGATCTCTCGTTAATCGTATGAATCAGACTCTTGTGTAAAGAGTCGTTGTTAATAAAGTTATTTTCTGATGTGTTTATCAGTTTATTGACACGTTCTCTCCGATATATTCTTTCAATATTATTTTTATATTTTACACGTCCAAGAATAAAAGATGGTTCGATATGGCTAGACGCTTTTTTTTGTAAAATAAATTACTGATGTATGTATATAATATGGAATTTGTTTGGAACAAAATTGATTTTTTGTGTCTTGAAGAATGTCGCTTTCCCAAAATTTACATATGAAAAGTTTAATTTGTAAACGCGGTATTAAAAAAATTCTACTTCTATAGTAATCACATCTCGGGAAATGAACAAATTTGTTATAATATTCTTCGGGGTAATCCGATAAAAAGGATCGTGAAAATGGTGACTTAAAACCATTCGTCGTTACGCTTCCGTAAGTTTTGAAGCTGCCGCGGCCAAGTCAACGTCCGTTTCTCGCGAGTTGTCTATCTCAATCGATTGGACGTGATGTTAGAGTATATATAAACGTCGAGACTTCTTTTTTCATCTACGTGTTCAACGGCTTTATTCTACTTAAGAAGGAATTATGTCGAATAAAAAAAAACAAGAACGTAAAAAAAAAAAAAAACAAGAATGTTGCGATTATTTTGTTACGTCTTATTTTTCCCGTTTGTTATCTAATGAGAGTTTTGCGATAACAATTAGTGATAAATGTAATTGTTTACTTGATTTTCGAGTTGAGCAACTCGATGGCAATTGAATATTCCGAAGAGATCGCATCTTCGCGAAATTTATTCGAAAAAACTTTTATCCTCCGACTGAGCGCGTTTTCAAAGAGAGTAAAAAATTTTGTAATAATACGTACGTGTAAATTTATAAATTTTATTACTAGCTTTTTGTGTTGTGTAACGATTACACGAGTGTACTCATTCAGCGAGTCCAAGGACACCAGGTCTCGCAACGTAGCAACGGCAACGCGTTCCCAAATAAAGGAAGTCGGCGATATCCTCTCGCCGTTTTCCTTCGCATCACTTCGCGGCGGCCGTTTCGTTGCCTGCGTGCGACCCTCTCTCTCTCTCTCTCTGAATATAGCCAGGTGTATCGATCCCGTCGGATCCGAGAGGCTCCGTTTCGTCTACCGCTTAATGAAAAAGAAAAAAAAAATTTTTTTTTTCTACAACGCCGAGGAAAACGTGTAAACGCTATAAAAAAGTTATTGAATTTATATTTTTGTTATTTTATATTTTTGTTTGTGTGTTTCAAAAACAAATTGTGTACACGAGAAAATTTAAATAAATAATAATAATAAGATGCTATAATATTTTTTTAATTACCGTTTTTTTTGTAAGTGATCCTGTAATCCACATTTATTTACAAAATTGTGTTATCGCATTGCAAACGTTTATCAGTTATCAGCTTACGTGTGCAATGTAGCGCGCGTCTAACTTATTACTCACATACTGAAGTTTAAAGACAAATGTATAAGAAAACATTTATGATAATTTATATATCGACTGACGACGAGAAGAGTTTTGTGTAAAGTAAAAATATCTTAAGTTTCAAAGCAAATGCATTTCGAGCTAAAATTGACTATAATATTATTATCCATATTCAAAGTCTTGCAAACTGATATAATATTCATATTTCGTTCTAATTAAACTGAATAATATATACACAAGAGAGTAATTTCTCTTAATCGATTTGTTAGTTTTGCGTTTGTTAGCGCGTATTATTGTTTCACGTTACTTTTAAACAATTTTTATACCAACAATGCGAAGTAATCTTCCTCTTTGCTACGCGTCTCTTTCCTATCACAAACGGGAATGTGGTCCGTCAATGGTAGAGCCAGCAAAAGACCCTCGGGACTGCTCGCGGTCCAATTGTGCATCTATGTCCGTTCGTTGGTGGTTACGCAACAACGCGCATTCAACATCGTCGCACGCACCGCGTGCATGCATTTAGAATAACGGTACTTGTCTCTCTTTCGCGCTTCTTCCGGCTCGAGCCAACGCGAGCCAGTCGACATAATCTGTACGGCTGCTGGCGATCGAAATGTCAGACCTAGCGGGGGGCAAAAAAATAAAAAAAGAGGTCAAACACAAATCACCGCGCGATGGACGAGAATGATCGCTGCTTATGTTAATTGCACGGCCATGTCGCGGTTTTACTGTCATCTCTATATATAGCGGTGACATTGGTGACTCATATCTGGCTATTAACATACATATATTGCGGCTAAGCTGTGGACGCGCGCGATGAAGGCGGAGTGGAGACGGAGAGGGGAAAACAGATAGGGTTGGGCGAGAGATCTTAGCTTTCGAACGACGATGTTCATATATGGTCACGCTTAATACACCCATGTGGGACGTATGTACTTTGAGTAGGTAGGCGGACTTCTCGCGGTTTTACGGTGACTTTCACGCGGGTAAAGGAGCACACACGGAGATCGCGAGATTTTTTCAAGGATGATTTCTCACAAAAAAAATAAAACGATTTGGAAGAGAAGCGACGCCAGAGAGAGAGTAGCGCGATATGACGAAATTGGATTTTGATCGCCCGGCAATTTGTTATTTACGAGTAACCTTTTATACGTCGGAGAGATGCACGCACGTCGATTTCCAGAAATATACCGTCGAGGTCTTTGAACCACGTCCCGGGATGAAGCGGAGATGCATTGCGCGCTTGCGGCGCACCGGCAGTTTTGTAATTAACGTCTTCTCCTGTTATTTGCAAATTCACAGTGTTGCATCAGACGCGCAACCCGGGACACCCGGAGAGATCTCGTTTATGAAAATTTTCGAAATTGTTGCCTTCTCAGGGAGATTTGAAATTAATGATTACTCCGCTGTGGTCTGATACTCGTGTCTCTCTTTCACTGATTTATATCGGTTCTGAAAGAAAAAAAAAACAATCAAGTTTTAGCAAATCGATTTTCAAAATTGGTGTTCAATTGCTCATACTTTCCTAGGATCGATGGCATGAATAATTAATTGCGCGATGCCGCAGACTCGTCGTCTCACAGCATCGCGAATCGACCAATCGCTTTAAGGACGAAATGCGAAAATCTGCACCGAGTGAGATCTCTTACTCCGTTAATTGGTCTCGATTATCGCTCAGACGCGAATCGGTTGTTCTCGAGATCCGAGCCCGTTTTGAAAACTATAAAGAAAGAAAAAGAGAGAGAGAGAATTATAATTTGATGCGCAGACCGTAAGAGAATATTGCGATTAATTACACGCGAGTTGTCTGCCGCGCGCGGTGAGGTCGTTGAACCGGCTCCGTTAGCGCTCAATACAATGGAAGGTTGGAAACGGATGTGAGGATAATTGCAGGGAGAAAGCTGGTGCGCGAAACTTCCTTCCTTCGTGCGCACGCGCACGGATGATGCGAGAGTCAGAACGCGTATCTAATTTTTTTGAGGCGTCGCTGATTCGTTCCGGCACGGGTAACACTTGCTTGAAGAAAAAGGGGAATGCGCGACGCTCTTTGCAGATTTTTTTTCTTTGTTTAAGTTATCGAGACTTGAATAATTTTTTTAGTATTAATTTTTAGCGATGAGATCGAATTGTTTTTACAATACGTTATTGTATTTCAGTTTTGGGAAATCATCAGCGATGAGCACGGCATCGACCCAACTGGAACTTATCACGGTGACTCCGATCTTCAGTTGGAGAGAATCAACGTTTACTACAATGAAGCGTCCGGCGGAAAATACGTGCCACGTGCCATCCTCGTCGATCTGGAACCTGGCACTATGGATTCTGTACGTTCGGGACCGTTTGGACAGATCTTTAGACCAGATAACTTTGTGTTTGGTCAGAGCGGCGCTGGTAACAATTGGGCTAAGGGTCACTATACCGAGGGCGCTGAATTGGTAGATTCGGTTCTCGACGTTGTAAGAAAGGAGGCTGAAAGTTGCGACTGTCTGCAAGGATTCCAGCTCACGCACTCCCTCGGCGGTGGTACCGGTTCCGGTATGGGTACCTTGCTCATCTCCAAGATCCGCGAGGAATACCCTGACAGAATCATGAACACGTATTCCGTTGTGCCGTCACCGAAGGTGTCCGATACAGTCGTCGAGCCATACAACGCTACTCTATCCGTGCACCAGCTCGTTGAAAACACAGACGAAACATATTGCATCGACAACGAGGCTCTTTACGACATTTGCTTCCGCACTCTAAAACTGTCAACGCCCACGTACGGAGATCTTAACCATCTCGTTTCCCTTACGATGTCCGGTGTAACCACTTGCCTAAGGTTCCCCGGCCAGCTGAACGCTGATCTCAGAAAACTCGCTGTGAACATGGTACCATTCCCACGTCTCCACTTCTTTATGCCAGGATTTGCACCTCTCACATCTCGCGGTAGCCAACAGTACAGAGCGCTCTCTGTACCGGAACTCACCCAACAGATGTTCGACGCCAAGAACATGATGGCCGCTTGCGATCCCAGACACGGAAGGTACCTCACAGTCGCTGCCATCTTCCGCGGTAGAATGTCGATGAAGGAGGTTGACGAACAGATGCTCAACATTCAGAACAAGAACAGCTCGTACTTCGTTGAGTGGATCCCGAACAACGTGAAGACTGCCGTTTGCGACATTCCGCCACGTGGTCTCAAGATGTCGGCCACTTTCATTGGCAACTCCACCGCCATTCAGGAGCTGTTCAAGCGCATCTCCGAACAGTTCACTGCCATGTTCAGGAGAAAGGCTTTCCTTCACTGGTACACCGGCGAGGGTATGGACGAGATGGAATTCACAGAGGCGGAATCGAACATGAACGATTTGGTGTCCGAGTACCAGCAATATCAGGAAGCCACTGCGGATGAGGATGCTGAATTTGATGAGGAACAGGAAGCTGAAGTCGACGAGAACTAAGGGGGAGAAAAAAAAATAGCATCCCGCGGCGGAAGCAGCAGCATTCTTGTCCTCTTCTTTCCTCTCTCAATCGAGCGATAACGCAACACACACCTCTCCTACCCTTCATCCATGCTTTCTAACTCGACTTCTACGTTATCTCTCTTTTGTATCTTTTTTGTATGGACTTGTATTTCGAATTTTGCGGAGCGCGCGTGCTTTTCGTTTACCCTTCCTCCTCCCGTTTATAATACACACCGTGTACTCGGTGCGGATAATTCGAAAAGTTTCAGTTTTGAATTATTTTCTATAAAGTATTCCTTTATATATATATATATCCTTCTTCACAATAAAATAATTATTTAATTTACGCGCGCCTGTACAATCATCCAGTGTATACCCGCTAAAAGCGGCCGCTTACCATATTTGAATAAATTATTATCATACGAATTTTTGGGTCGCAATCACTCGCACTTACTCTCCCTCCGTTAATTTACACAGAGATCTGAGATACATAGCGCTGTATTGAGTTTTGTATGTTCGCGAGGACTTCTTATATGTTTATATAATCATCTGTTATCATTTGCAGTTTTATACTATGATAAATAGATGTGTGAATAAAAATTCATAAAATATATGACGTACAACGAGCGTTTTAATCTTGAACGCGTTTTATATTCTGGAGAAACATTTTGCTTAAACAAATATTGCATGATAGAAACTAATAGACGTATTTCCTATATATATATATACATACGAAAAACAATTATACTTTGAACATTAATATATACGGTGATTATTGATCAGAAACATTAAAAACATCAAACAGCACCGTATACGAGCGATTACAACAGCTGGATTCTGTGAGTCGATACGAGAAGAGAGTTTTTAAATTTTATTTAAAAACGCTACACATTTTCTGAGCGACTCATTATTTATTATATACATATATATACAGTCACATTTATATTTTGCGTTTCTTAGAAAAACGTTTTTGAAGTTGAATCGTCAAGACTGTTGCGAGTGACAAAATTTTAATCGCAATCTTAAGTAAGGTCGCGAGCACAGACCAATCAGTCAGGTCAACATTTTAGCTCTAATTATTAGTTAAGAAGATAATACTGGTCTGTTTAATTGATCGAATTGTTTACGACTTTGCAGTTACTAAAATCTTTTTTATGTGCACTTACATTTACCAATTGCAGCCGAGTTCTCCGATATTTACCATCGCGGTATTGCAAATCTATGATTCACGCTGAGAGACGAGCCTCTGTGAGAGCGGCGCGTACTAAAATGTTTCTGAACGCGCGTTGTTGTTCCCGCCCTCGAACGCCGCGACGTCCACGGTTTGCGCGTCAACTACGCACGCGAACTCGGTGAATAAAAAAAAACTCTATCTTCGATTTGGTTCCGTTCCGTGCTGTGGCGCGCGCGGTATCTCGATAATCGATTCGATATATCTCGATGATCGATTCGATATATCGATTGTCGAGATACCGCGCGTTTCGATACACTCGAATTGAGCGAGCAGTCATGGCGGGCGCGCGACGCGAGCCTACGGAACCACGTTTGTAATTGTTTCCTTGTATCTTTCGCGATTGTTATCGTCTCGCACGCGAGTATCAATCCGGCACGTGTGTCGAAAACTGTCGAGCGTAGATACGCGGTGTGATACATAATTAATATCGCGTACTCGTAAATTATTAATCGTAATTGGCGAGTATAGGGTGAAAGCGTTGTGCTTCTAAGAAACGCGCGCGAGAGACAAAATGGATGCCGATGCGAGGAGAACTTTCGAATTAGTTCGCGTATGGTTTTCGCGATTATTATCGTCGCAATTACGTGAATATCGATTAGATGTCGGATGTTCCCACGTAATTAGCGTCGCGCACTCGCTTGGGTGATCAGTGAACTTCGCGATGCAATTGCAAAGCGGCCGTTCGCGCTTTCGCGAAATGGAATTTCCGCGCGAGGAAATAAATTTCCAAATTGCAGCTATAGGATTGTGCGACTGTAACAAAGTGAGAGCTTTTAGCGAGCTCCGGAATTTTTTTACCGCCGAACAAGGTTACGGAAACAGGATGAAGTGTAGTCAAATAATTCAACTCGCGTGTTCAATTTTATTTACGATGTTCGCAAATTTCTTAGTCGCGTCATTGTCGCTCCTCTCTGCTCGAGTTTTAAATCAGTAGTTGGTGTGGAAGTGTGTGCTTTGGAAAATTTCCGACTTCGATGGAATTTCTATTTTGCGCGCGTGTGTGACATTTCCGCATCTTCCGCGTCGCGAGTGTGAAAATAAGCGCCCGGACATGGACGCGAGAACTACACTGGGATACACTTCCGAGGGAGATTGTTGCAGAGGAAGATGCATCGATGGACGACGAAGGGACCGGCACAAATGTGAGTCGTCAAACAGTTGAGTCTCTTTAACTTTCTTCGAATTTTGTGAATTCTTTTTGAAACTCTTTTCTATATATATATATTCTCTTAAAACTTCTTATATTCTTCATTATTTTAAATATAATATAAAATATAAAATAAATTCCTTTTNGNAATAAAATTCAAATGCAATAATTTTTGAAATGGCAAATATCGACGTAATTAATAAGTTAATCAAGAGATGTGATGAAACTAATTCTTCTCACTACAATGCAAAGTGTATCGTCTTCACGCACACATAACATTTACCTCAACATTATTTTAATTAAATAAAATATAAAATAAATTNCTTTTNGGANTAAAATTCAAATGCAATANTTTTTGAAATGGCAAATATCGACGTAATTAATAAGTTAATCAAGAGATGTGATGAAACTAATTCTTCTCACTACAATGCAAAGTGTATCGTCTTCACGCACACATAACATTTACCTCAACATTATTTTAATTAAATAAAATATAAAATAAATTTCTTTTGGGAGTAAAATTCAAATGCAATATTTTTTGAAATGGCAAATATCGACGTAATTAATAAGTTAATCAAGAGATGTGATGAAACTAATTCTTCTCACTAAAATGCAAAGTGTATCGTCTTCACGCACACATAACATTTACTTCAACATTATTTTAATTTTTATATATATCACATAATAAATTTCTATATAATTATATATATAGTATATACAGTATATATAGAAGTGTTACGCACAGAGGTCTGTGATATCACAGTAAAAGGTCGTGCGAGATGCAAAATTGCGCCACTTTCGCGTCCGCTGAGAGAATGCCGAGCTGTGTTTTTCTGCCTTGCGAGCACAATTAACGTTTTAACATCCGCGCTATGAATGCGGCGCGCCGATCATAAAAAGAATGTCGAGCTCATCGCTCTGTGTAGTCGCGATCTAGCAGAGCTAACGGATTATAACAAGATACAGTTAAACCGACGGAATCAGATCGGCGCGGTGTATCAGTTTCGCGCGATCGATATACGCAGACGCAAATGAAGAACGGCAAGTTATTAAACTTATCTCTCGTCGCCTAGTTTTCTTACTCGGCAACAATTGGCATGTGTGTGAGAAACTGGAGTTGATGCTCTCAACGCGCAAAATAGATAGATAATTTCACACTTCCGTTTTTGCGCGGCAAACGCCGCTCTGAACTACTTCTCGAAATTACTGTCTTTGGGATTCGCATTTTTAATTTTGCGCTATTTAACTCACTGCTATGTTCAGTTCGCGCAATATATTCTTCCAATGCAGTCGTTAGACTCTATTTTTCTCCGAAACATTTCAATTTATTTGACGATTGAGACAGAGATATTTTTAATTTCACATTTGTGTGCGAGGCGATTTAAAATTTATACAACAATAATAAAATCAAGGAATCATTGTTTTTACTATTTGCAGTACACTTTGTGCGGCTATATGTAATTTTATTCTCAATTTTTTAATCTAATAAAATTATACGCGCAATTGATGTGACGTGTGTGAAGATTTGTGTGACGTGCAGCTTGGATTTTAGTCAATTGTCTTTGATAAAGTGCAGACATCGTTCTTGACAGAGAAAACATGACTCATCGCCTCCGCGATGTAACATCGACGACCGTCGTCTCGTCTTACAAAGTCGGTCAGGCGCCACACGACAAACACGACAAAGTACGCGTTTGTAACTTATTAAAAAAACCATTTTTAAAAAATATAAATTTTTTATTTCCCGTCGAATCGCTAGTACTTGTTCGAAAATTTAATTTTTAACACGCGTTTCAGAGAAATATATATTTCCTCAAACCGCGCGCGTTTCGAAATACACATTTTGCATGAAATGCAAATCAACTGTGCGATCAGAAAAGGGAACAAGTCTAATCTCTTGACTTTGTAACGAGCGCATATATGCGGGTCAACATTAGACACAGCGACGGGGGTATGATAACGATGACTAATAAATTGTAACTATTCGGCATTGCCCACACATACAGTTATTTCCGCTTGGAAACAAATAATCGTTCGTACGGTTTCATCGAGGCGCATAGGTAGAAGAGAGACTTAAAAGAAAAATTCAAATATTTACAAATATTAAAAAACAATCAAAACGCAAATTGTATAAACAATAAATTAGACCTCCCGGTCAAATATTGACGTGCCAGTATCGTAAATATTCTTGATTCGCGCTTTTCTTCATTAGCGAACTTAACTTTTAGTTATAATTGTTAGATTTTTAACTGTTTTATGTTTGCGCTTTTAATTTTTTTTTTTTATTTACATTCTTTATTCGAGTCAAACAACAGGGGAGTTGACCGCAAGTTTCGTCGGTTCGCTTGATAAAAGCGATTTATCACGCCTTTTTTCTCTCTCTCTCTCTCTCTCTCGTGCGAATGACCACGTGCCGCGGCTTCAACGAACGCGAACGCAAACGGGACGCGAGGAAAGACAGTGACAATAATAGACGGAAGCTTTTTACAACAAGCGGCTTCTCTCGAACTGCGGGAGATGGAACGCGACTAATGCTCGCGATTATTGTCGCGCAACGACGTGTGTGCCGTTGTGGAAAGCGGATGAAAATGTCACTTTATAAAAGCGTGACTCACGGAGCGAGACAAACTTCCACCGCGCTCTCGTGCGCGAATCTTGGAGAATTTTTCGGGGAGCGACATCCCGTTCCGAGAACTCATGCCGTGCAATTATTATTAAATGAAACAACTCTCTTGTCGTTTACGATTGATTATTGGCATTACAACTCGCGTATAAAAACACTTTTGTGTGTTCGAAAATTACACACAAAAGAACACAACATTCAGCTTTAATTCGAGGATGTATGATTTATTTTATTTATTGCTTTCGCATGATTGTAATTTTGTAGGACGGTAAAAGCGCGCACGCGGTACCTTAGAATTAGTACGCTTCCGTTGTGAGAACGTGATACTTTCGACCATATGTATATAAAATATATCGTCCACACGCGAGCACGGGAGAAAATTAATTTTTCAAAAAACTGCCCCCCCGGTCTCCGGTTACAGTTCCGGTGAATGAGCTTCAAGGAGATTCGATATAAAGCGAGCAATATCGTATATCTTCGCGCTAAGTAATACACGACAGTTATACATCCACAATCTACTTTCTAAGTAATACGTTAATTAATACGCTAATTAATTTGTTTTGGAATTAATTTCGCGCTCGAAGAGCTCGGAGAAATTACTCGCCTCAGTGACGAGAAATTATTTTTAGAAAAAAAATTCTATATTTACACACACACACACACACACACACACACATGGAGAGAAAAAAAAATCTGGAAAAACGTTAATTTACGTATACATTCGCACACACCCTCGAAGAATTTCACGCATTTCTTTCTCTTCGGAGCGTATAACTCCGTTCGCAAAAAGCTTTGTCGCTTCTTCTCTTCGTTTTCTCGCGCGCCGTTTGTCACCCATCCGTGGTACACGTCCGTCGTTCCCCTTTCCCTACGTCCGTCTTTCCATTTCTTCTTTCCTCGTCGACGGACGAACGACCTTTCCCTCTCTCTCTTTCTCTCTCTCTCTCTCTCTCTCTTTCTCTCTATCTGTCTATTTCTCTCTCTCTCTCTCTCTCTCTGTCTCTCCCTTTAAAACTTAAACCCCATCGTCGTCGCAGACCTCCGTGCACAGCTCTCCGCTTTGAGAGAGTGGATCGTCTCAGGACGCCGAGCGCGGCAAACGTTTCCCTCGTCGTCCTCGGCTCGTCATTTGCGGACGCAACAGACTCGCGGTTGACTCGGCCGGTTGCACTCCTCGGCTCGGTTGCACTCAGCTGCACACACGCAAAGCGCCCACGTCTCTCTCGACGCGTCTCTCCCGTCAAAACGTGCGCATCTGTCGGTGACAAGATCAAGTCGGAGCAAGAAGAGAATTTGAGGAGAGAGAAGACTCGATATTAGAAGAGGGAATATCGATTGCTTTTCGTCGCGCCCGTTTTTTTTTTTTTTTCGTTTTTTGATCACATTTCGAGGACAGCAAGATGAGGGAGATCGTGCATCTGCAGGCTGGACAGTGCGGCAACCAGATCGGAGCGAAGGTAAGTGTCGAAGTGTCTTTCGTTAAATTTCGGAACAAGAGCGAAGAGAATTTAGTAGCCGTATGTCTCGATCGTGTCCAATGTTAATTGAAATTAAGAGAGAAGACAATTAACAGAACAAAAAAAAAATTACTTTTCGTTGAAACGGAAATACATATTGTAGCGATGCGAAAGAAGGAAACGTTAACAAAACGGACGGAGTTTTTGTTAAAAAAAAAATAAAAAATAAAAAACGGTTCTAAATTCGGGAGTTGGCTTTTGTGGCAACTCGCATTCAGCCGGACGGCTAACTGACTTCGACATTCAAAAGCGTGTGTGATGACTGAAAGCCGTTCATTCGCGCGTAAGTGCGGCAGGAAAGAGACCCCGATGTAACAATTTTTGCCCGTCGCGAAGAGATACGCGGCATTGTGCGAAAATAAAAAAAAAGAAAAAACAAAACTGTAAATCCGTTTTGCGCGCCCCAGACGACAGACCAATTAAAGGGAGAACAACTATGACTCACCACCCCCCGTCTTCGAAGGTATCGATCTTTAGAGTTCGGTTAGCCTCTCGCGCTGCGGGGTTTCCCCCGAAAAGCTCTTTAAACTGCGAAATGCGCCGCTCTTATCTCAATGTTGATGACTTTTTTTGTTCCGCGTGTATTACGTTTTTGTCAAATCACGCAAAAGTTTACGCGTCGATTGTAATTATTCGTAACAATTGTTTCAACGTTTAATCTGATATTGTTTCATCTCTTGTAAATATTACATCCGGATCTGCTCTCGATCTTCCTTGATCGCGTGGATCTTTTTTTTTTTTTGTAGCGGCAAGCGATGAGGAATACGAGCATTACGGTTGTTCTATATAGAACAAGACAAGTAGTGTAACCTTTCTCGGTATCGTGTGACCGAGACGGTGCAATCAAGAGTCGGCAGATAAGACGAGGATGGCGCAACGAGATGGAATTTAAAGAGAGCCACTCTTGCGTGTGTTCCTCTCTTTCTCTCTTTGTTGTCGGTAAAGTTCCCCTCCCATTTTTACGGTCAAAGTGCGTAAAGTGATCCAAGTTGTAATCACCTCGGCGGCTCGGGAGGGCAAAACAGGAAACGACGATCTCGTATACTTAGAGAGAGAGAGAGAGAGAGAGAGAGAGAGCACTTAAAATTCTGCGGTAATCACTTCTGCTTGTCCATTGGCGTGAAATTGGGTGGACACGAAAGCGAGTGGAGATTCAAAACTTTTTATTGGTTTTTTAAAATTACTTATATCTCTCAAAACTGTCAAACAAAAATTACATGGAAAGTTAAGTTTTTTTTATATTCATTGCACGCGCAAAATCCGTAAAATCTTTTTTTCCTCGATAAAATGACGCGATTATATACTTAAAACTTGTGTAAAATTATTTTTCAACACGGGTTTTGCATCAAACACAATTTGCCGCGATTGATTTAATACCGAGTTATTTGTTGTTTGTTGTTCTCTCGGTCATTTGTGTTCGTTACAAATTTCGACGATACCTACCTGCGTGTGTGTGTGAGACGCGCACGAAATGCGAAAGGATTATCGCGGGGGGGGGGAAAGGGGGGAAGCACTTGAAATTCGCTAATCACATTGATCGTATTCACGTGCGACGGTGCGAGAACTCACGGTCTGTTGATTATGTTTATTTTTCTGAAAACAATATTAAAGGATTACACACACACAAACACATTTGCACAAAAGCATTGAAACAAATTATTTACCGTGGCAAATATTATTATTATTAATGTGATGATCCCAATTTAGATGCTTAATAATTTACCTGTACATTTATCGCTTTTTCTATTTTTTCTCTTTTCTCGCGGGAGCAAATATTCCGAACGCTTTATCGATGTTTACGTTCGATAAGGCACGGTTTATCGAGCGTTTCTGTGTAACTTAGTCACAGAATTAAGATGTTTCTTACGTGGAGTTGCCCGATGACGCACGCTAATTCGTGAACCAGAATTACGAGGAGAAACGCCCTCCTGGTGAGTCAGAAATTCCTATAGCGCGCTCGTTTGAAATTCTCCGTGTGTGTGTGTGTGTGTGTGCGAATTTTTCTTTTCTTTTTGCGCGCACACATTTCTTTCTTTCTTATTGGATATATAATATTATTCAATTATATATTGGTGTATACAGAGAATAAATTCTCGCGCTCGGTTGTTTGAAGAGCGACGGAAATTTATTGCGACAACGAGCGCCACGTGCTCCTCTCCGACCAGCGGGAGCTAGGTAGGTGCATTTAGAATAATCAGAGGGACGCGTTTGCCACAGGACGGCGTTTGCAGCGTCGTGACGACGCGCGCGACCGCCGGCGCGCCGTCCTGGTCTCGTTATTAATAGAAACGGAAAATAGTAAAAAGACAAGACACAAAACGAAGAGAAATGTTGTTCAACGGGAGGGTGGTGGACACACACACACGAGCCAAAGGGGGCAGAGGCCGCGCGTTAATTCCGTGCGTCTCTATTTTTGGATGTCGCGCGTGTTACATCCTTGTCTCATCCGCCGCTCTCCGCCGAGAGAGCTTTGGGATGCGCACACTCTTCGACTTTCCAGGGAAGTCGCACCCTTCACTCGACACACACACACACACGCACATTTCTAAGTAGCGGTGTGTAAAAAAAAGCACAGCGAGATAAAACCGCGGTATGAGATAAAAACACTCACAAAGAGTTATATTTAAAGCTGTATAAATGAGAGAAAGCGCGCCCTTCTCCATCAGCCTCTTACACCGTGAGAGATCCCCGGTGTTACACGCGCGCAAATACATGTGTCTCTGAAACGAGAGACGCGCGTTTTCGGAGGTTGATTTAACGTTTTTTTTTTTTTTCTTTAAATGAATCTCATTACAGTTCTGGGAAGTTATTTCTGAGGAGCACGGCATCGATCAGTCGGGCATTTATCACGGCGACAGCGATCTGCAGCTGGAGCGTATCTCCGTGTATTACAACGAAGCATCCGGTAAGAAACCGATTTATCGATTGTCGTCACCTCTGGTGTGACGCTCGATGTGTAAAGAATTTGAAGAAATATGTTCCTTTTTGCGATCGCGAACGAGAACAGAAATAAACACGCGATCGAACTTTTTTTTGTTTTACGGCATGTGAACGAATCTTGAGATATCACCGTCGCTTTATTTTTTATTTGTTATCGTCAGTTTTCTTTGCGAATAAAAAATGAGGAATTGAGTCTCTTTCGATTATTTTTTCACAAATCTCTCTCCGCTCCCGAGGCGGATTTTGTCCTCGGGTCGAAAATAGTAACGAGAAAGATAGAAAAGAGGCGTGTCTCGGGTCGATGGTGTGATGGAGAAAAGGAGCAATGGGACATGCATTTATACTGAAAATAGTTGCTTTCCGCGTGTGCGTACGTGTGTCCCCGCAAGTGCGGTCAAACTTAGACTTATATAGAGTCGCCACGCGACGCGATTTCAGAACCTTCTCTTCGCGCTTGCTCGCGCGTGGAAATAAAATTTTTGTCAAAAACACTAACAAACAATACAACACAAATGCAAAACGAAAAATCGTTAACAATGTTCTTGAAAATGAACTTGCGTCCCAATTTACGTGGGAAATTTTTAGTTTTCGATTCTACATTTTGCTTACAGTTTTATTGCGAAGCCTCAAAAGTGCGTACGTACACTTTCAGCGATAAAATCTCACGACAATTCGCATCAAAAAATTTGAATCTTTTTTCTCGCGATGTGCACAATCGACTCTCGAACAATGCAAATCCTCGTATTGTTAGACGATAGCACGGCTCATTTGCAAATGATGTCGCGCACGCGCGATTCCGACCGTATACGCATTTCCGTCGGTTCAAGATTTCGGTGGAATAACAATAGCGGTCAATTTAATATGGACGCTTTGTCCTCTTCCATTCGCGAGATGCGTGGCGACTACTAATTACAAATTATTTTTTTTTTTTTTTTATACACGTTCTCTTCAATACTTACGAACAATATTTAGCAGCTCTACAAAGGAATATTTGTAAAACTTTCTCTTTTCCCTCCGGTAATTATCCTTTTTCTTTTTCAATACGGTATTGTTATTAGTGACGATACTAATTGGCTATTAGAGATCGTTGAAATATTAATATAAGAGTGTGTTTTGCATTTCTATCTCGTTCAAAATATACTCGAACGTAAGTAAAATATTTAAAAATATTAATTATTAAGTTTCAATTGTGTGTGTGCTTTTTTCCAACTCAAGTCGCAACATCCACAAATGGCGGGAAATACGTGCCGCGCGCGATTCTGCTGGACCTGGAACCGGGAACGATGGACGCCGTTCGTTCCGGCGCTTACGGGAAACTCTTCAGACCGGACAACTTCGTGTTCGGCCAGTCCGGTGCCGGTAACAATTGGGCGAAGGGCCATTACACCGAGGGTGCCGAACTGGTCGATTCCGTGCTCGACGTCGTGCGAAAAGAGTGCGAGAACTGCGACTGTCTTCAAGGTTTTCAACTGACGCATTCGTTAGGAGGCGGAACTGGATCCGGTATGGGCACGCTGTTGATCTCGAAGATTCGCGAGGAATATCCCGATCGCATTATGAACACGTACTCGGTAATGCCTTCGCCAAAGGTGTCCGACACGGTCGTGGAGCCGTACAACGCGACTCTGTCGGTGCATCAATTGGTCGAGAACACCGACGAGACTTATTGCATCGACAACGAGGCCCTGTACGACATCTGTTTCCGTACTCTCAAGGTTTCCAATCCCAGTTACGGCGATCTTAATCACCTGGTCTCGCTTACCATGTCCGGAGTGACGACTTGTCTTAGGTTTGTTTCAAAATTCATGGCAGACAGTATGTATAAATATATTTCACGTATATATAAGTTTTTTGCGTTTCAAATGAGACCTGCTACGCGTTACTTCCTAGATATAATATCTTTCAAATTCTCATCTCTTCAGTTGTCTCCGCAATACGTGCAAAATACAAGTAACGTCGCAAGACAATGACATGCACAGAGTAAACAAAATTCAAGTGTGAAAACAAATTGACTTGTACAGGTTTCCCGGCCAGCTGAACGCCGATCTGCGAAAGCTCGCGGTTAACATGGTGCCCTTCCCACGTCTGCACTTCTTCATGCCGGGCTTCGCGCCACTTACGTCCCGGTCTATGCAACAATATTCCGCTCTATCGGTGCCGGAGCTCACTCAGCAGATGTTTGACGCCAAGAACATGATGGCGGCCTGCGACCCACGTCACGGCAGATACCTCACCGTGGCGGCCGTTTTTCGCGGTAGAATGTCGATGAAGGAGGTGGACGAGCAGATGCTCAGCGTGCAGAACAAGAACAGCTCGTACTTCGTCGAGTGGATACCGAACAACGTGAAGACCGCCGTTTGCGACATCCCGCCGAAAGGCTTGAAGATGTCGTCGACCTTCATCGGCAATACAACCGCCATTCAGGAACTGTTCAAGAGAATCTCCGAGCAGTTCACCGCCATGTTCAGGAGAAAGGCCTTCCTCCATTGGTACACCGGCGAGGGTATGGACGAGATGGAGTTCACCGAGGCCGAGTCCAACATGAACGACTTGGTGTCCGAGTATCAGCAATATCAGGAAGCCACGGCGGAGGAGGACTTCGAAACGGAAGAGTGCGCCGATGACTTCGAAACTTGCGAGCAGGAAAACTAAAACGATTGATTTTCTTTTGCTAAATTTATCTCCTGCTTCTTTATCTGTATCCCTATCGCGTTGCCGAAGTTCGCACGATCGACACTGTGCGCACATTCGCGCAAGGGAAATCCCGTTCTTTTTTGATACCTTTTACGTACGATACGCTTTTGTAATCAACGTGAAGTGTAATATAGATGATTGAGAGGTTGCTTTTTCAATATGTTGTGATACTGGATTATTTATGAAATAAATATTTGAAAAAAAAAAAAAAAAAAAAGAACAACTGCATTCTTGAGATGATGAGTGATATGTAGAAAAACAATTAGAGGTTGCTGGGTGTTCTCTTCATTAATCTCCGATGCGTCTGTATTACATTCAGCTTTGACCCAATGATAATCACACACAGATATGTTGCTATAAAGGAGTGTGGACTGAAAAGTTTTGCAATAAAACAGTTTTTAAAAATCATCCTTCTAATCGCTTGTAATTTAAAAACACTGTTACACTACCTCAAGCCATTTTAAAATTTTTTGTTCTCAGGACGTTCCCACAAATCTGTCACATTTTTGTTTTTAAATCGCACACACTCACTATTTTACACTTTTTTCTTCGCTATATCTTTTGTAATATTTTCCTCGCAAATTATGTAAGAACACATCATTGTTCCGCGAATTCTCGCGTGTTATTAATAATAATATTACACAACACAGAAATTGTGTAAATCGACACACTCGGACACGCCGGGCGATAACACGCGATCTCCATTTTTTTTTCTCTCGACTTCATTCATCAACGTCATCAGATAACGATAAACTCGTCTAAATAATGCGTGCTCGTCTCGTTTATTTCAGAGATACGCGCGTATTTATAAATCGCGTTACGGACATTAACTCTGATGATAATGTTGCAAGACCGTGTTGAGATACGATGTAATTGCGTTGCGTATGCATAATGTTCTCGCTTATATAAAGTTGCGCGAAATAATGCTCTTTGTTTGTAAAATATTACCGATGCAACACCGTTCACGCGACAGAAGACAATACGCTTCTAACTGTATGTGTGAGAAAAAAAACAGATTATATTAATTCGCGAGAAAAAAGCTATCGTATATAAAAACTTTCGACGTAAGAACAGTAGACACGTACGCATTTTGTTATTTATTTTTGTTAGCATATATCTATTATCAAATCTCACGAACAACACACAAGTACAAGTGGCAAAAATGTTTTCCAAAAACGTAAACAACATATAAAAACATTGTAAAAGACTAACAAAAGCACAGTATGCGAGACCGCGCACGAAAAATTTGATCGCGCGCGATTCTCTTCTCCCGTTCACTTCTCCATTTCTTCGTCCTCTCCTTCGAAGTCCTCCTCCGCCGTGGCTTCCTGATATTGCTGGTACTCGGACACCAAATCGTTCATATTCGATTCCGCCTCGTTGAACTCCAACTCGTCCATACCCTCGCCCGTGTACCAGTGGAGGAAAGCCTTTCTCCTGAACATGGCGGTAAATTGTTCGGAAATTCTCTTGAACAGCTCTTGAATGGCGGTGGAGTTGCCGATAAAAGTGGCCGACATCTTGAGACCGCGTGGCGGAATGTCGCACACAGCTGTCTTCACGTTGTTCGGTATCCAATCGACGAAGTACGAGCTGTTTTTGTTCTGGATGTTGAGCATCTGCTCGTCCACCTCCTTCATCGACATTCGGCCGCGAAAGACGGCCGCGACGGTGAGATATCGACCGTGGCGAGGATCGCAGGCCGCCATCATGTTCTTCGCGTCGAACATTTGCTGAGTGAGTTCCGGCACGGTGAGAGCGCGATATTGTTGGCTCCCTCGGGACGTGAGAGGCGCGAAACCCGGCATGAAGAAGTGAAGTCGAGGAAACGGCACCATGTTCACCGCGAGCTTTCTTAGATCGGCATTCAACTGGCCGGGAAATCTAAAGTTATTTCAGAAAAATGTGACTTGTGCAATGTATATCATTTATTTAGATTGGAGCTTTCTGTATATTATAATTTCTCTTATTATATTTAATATAATAATGTATATATATATATAATATTTAATATAATAATGTATATATATATATATATATACATTGAGTCAATTATTTAGAATAATCTCTGAATACTTAGATATTATAACGAACCTTAAGCAAGTAGTAGATATTATAACAAACCTCAAGCAAGTAGTCACACCGGACATAGTAGCGGAGACGAGATGATTTAAATCACCGTACGTTGGAGTGGTAAGCTTCAGTGTGCGGAAGCAGATATCATAAAGCGCTTCGTTGTCGATGCAATAAGCTTGATCGGTGTTCTCCACCAGCTGATGGACCGAAAGGGTGGCGTTGTAAGGTTCCACAACCGTGTCCGAGACTTTGGGCGAAGGCACGACCGAGAACGTGCTCATAATCCTGTCCGGATATTCCTCTCGAATCTTCGAAATAAGAAGAGTACCCATCCCGGACCCGGTGCCACCTCCCAACGAGTGCGTGAGCTGAAAACCTTGAAGGCAGTCGCAGCTCTCCGCTTCCTTTCTCACCACATCGAGCACGGAGTCGACCAGCTCGGCGCCTTCGGTGTAGTGACCCTTGGCCCAGTTGTTACCGGCGCCGGATTGTCCGAACACAAAATTGTCCGGTCGAAATATCTGCCCGAAAGGCCCCGATCGCACGGAGTCCATTGTGCCCGGCTCGAGATCCACCAGAATCGCGCGCGGCACGTATTTCGGCCCGGAGGCTTCGTTGTAATACACGTTGATACGTTCCAATTGGAGATCCGAGTCTCCGTGATAGGTGCCGGTTGGATCGATTCCATGCTCATCCGAAATCACCTCCCAAAACTACGAATTGTTAAGAACAATCGAATGATTAACCATCGTTTCGGACTAAAGTCGTTTTTTACGTTACGATGTAAAAAAAAAAAAAAAAAACTAAAAATATTAGATCCGTTAAAAATGTTACATTATGACAGAATTTAATTTGTAATTCTAATATACATATTTATAACTTTTAACTTTATTAATATCAAATGTTATTAATATCAACTTATTGCGATTAACGGGGGGAAAAACTAATCGCAACAAGAGACACGAGTACACATCAATGATTACGTCTTAGACATTATATGCAATTTCGTATATTTAATTTTTAACGAACAAACTAACCTTGGCGCCAATTTGATTGCCACACTGACCGGCTTGGAAGTGAACAATTTCACGCATTTTGTATACTAAAAAAAATATATATCACGCGAATTTTTCAACAAAAAATAAATAATAAACGGGAAACAACGACGACCGTTATGATGATTTCCGGGAAGTCGAGGACGGAGAGGATGGAGATTATATCGCGGATTTTTTTCAAAAATGTCATCTAAACACAAACATGCGACTGTTGATTTCTCCTTGGCGACTGTTCGCTAATCGTTTGCGTAATTTCTTTTACCCATCAATCCACTCTCGTCGTCATTCCGACGCGGTAGCATCGATCCTCCGGCAACAATACCGGCGGATAATATTATTGCTTGAACTTCCGCTCGAACTCTGCCAATATATAACAAACAAATAAAATATTCTTGTTTCTCTCACGTGAGTCATTGTGCGTCAAAACAAAAAATTGACGTGCACGATCGACAAAAGGTTTTCCACACACACATGACAGCAACAGCTTGCCGTACTAGAGATATTTTATTTTATTTTATTTTTTTTTTTTTAAGCTAACTGAAATCACAACGTGAAACTCGGGTTCAATTAACGTAAAGACAAAAAATGCAAAATCGACGTACGTAACCGAAACACATAAAAAAGTATATATAAGCGTTAAAAAACGCTTCTAAAATTCTCACAGATCTTTAAGAGGACGTTAATTCTCGCCCCGCGCGCGCGCGCGTCAATCAATCACGCATTTTTGTTGCACACACACGCATACGAACGCACACCACGTGACGACACTTGACAGCAGCACTTTGCTCTCTTGCAGCACGCAAAATTTGAACGAAACCAAACGAACGTGCTGGTAGACGAGCTCTCTCTCTCTCTCTCTCTCTCTCTCTCTCTCTGTCGAGGCAGGTTTTAACACAAAGGAAGTACATTGTAATAATTGGAAAAATAAATACAATGCGTGTCTATACTGGTAATTATAATACAACGTTTTTTAATTAATAAAAACTGTCTTTCTCTCTCGTATTACGACTTCCGACTGCAGACGTTCACTTCTACCACCGTGATGGACGTTTTTGGCTCAACGGCCGTCGCGACATTCAGTTTCTCCTCCTTGGACTCGCTTAAGTTCCTTGCCTCTTCCTCCGCCGAAGGCTGCGCGGTAATCGATTTCTCGTCCTCGGACGTGATTATGGCTTCCTGCGACTCGGCCTTCGAGGTAGACGAGCGACTACCCGGTCCGCCGTTCACCAAGTATTTCAACGGCACGGACTCGGACTTGTTCGGCCTTCTTCTGGAAACAAATTCGTACAATTTAATCAAAAAAACCAATCGATGCGAATTAATTAACAAATTGATATTTGTTT
Organism: Pseudomyrmex gracilis; assembly: GCF_002006095.1. Lineage (NCBI taxonomy): Eukaryota > Metazoa > Arthropoda > Insecta > Hymenoptera > Formicidae > Pseudomyrmex > Pseudomyrmex gracilis. The sequence continues at coordinate 344,312 of NW_018020674.1, read as the reverse complement.
TCAATAAATATATTTTTGTTTGCAATCGCAAGATTAACTAACGTCGGTAGCGTTGGACAGGACCACAGCTTGAAGTCGGCACCGAACAGCTCGCCCTCCTCGATCGTCTGCGGCAGATGAATATTGAGCGTCTCCGGCAGAAACACGGAAGTGATGGCGCCGGCGACGCTAAGCGATCCCATAACGATCAGCGGCAGCACTCTCGAGTAAACCGCCAGATGTACGATGTAGGGAAAAGTGAGCAGTCCGATGCCGGCGATGAACGAGGCGATTCCCATCGCCTGGGATCTCAACACGGTGGGCAACAGCTCGCCGACAAAGACGTAGAAGACGGCGAAGGACGCGGCGATGCCGAATTTTCCGATCATCGCCAGACTGACTGTCACCCAGACCGCGTCTGCTACGACAAAGGTCGATCACGTGTTTGCAAAACAAGAATCGCATGAAACTTTTCAAGTTTTTTTGACGCTGCCATATTTTGTTTTTCTCTTGTCTACTTTTTAAATTTTTCGTTGGTTTTTTTTTTGTCCTCGAACGAATTCGGCGTTTCGGGTGAGAACTCGGATAGAGGCTCTCGGAACTTTGTCGGTTTCGTAATGCGCGAAGGAAATTTATGCAGGGTAATAGTAACTAATTTATTAAGCGGGTCGCACGTTACTCATAAACGTCGTGACGTAGACGCAACGGTAATGCCCGCTTATGTTGAACACATGTGTGACAATATCATGACGAATTCAATAAGCTAATGACGTCGAGGCCGCCGTGACGCAAAGGCGCGCGATTTACTTTTATTCAATCCCGTGGGGATAATCGGATAATGTGGAAATGAGCAGCGCGCCGACACACAACCGATTTGTACATTTTTGTTTTACAAACAAAATGGATAAAAATTGCCACGGAACAAATAACAAACAAGTACAAAATAATACAACGCAAAAAAATTCATTCGTCACGTTCAACATCCAAAAGCAATCTTAAACAAAATTATTTATAGAAACAAAAAACTACTTCTTTTAATATTTTTGTAATTTGTTTATAAATTGCTTTCGAATTTCTTTTTTCAATTTTCTTTTGTCGCAACGCACTGAAACTTCTTTCTCTCTTCTTCTTCTATTTTTGGATTCAAAAAGTGCTCTTTGCGAGAAAACTTTCTGAAACGTAAGACAGATCTCTAGATCTCTAGAACGAAACTTTACCTTCGGGCACGAACATGCAAGAAACGCAAGCGATCCCGCCGAGCATCATGGTCACGCACAATACCCATCGCCTGCCCAGTCTGTCCATCGCGTACCACGTAAGAAAGTACGACGGAATCTCGACGATACCTCCTAATAATTTCCCCACCCCCGCGTTCAAAACAAACAGAAAAGCATAACGAGATTAGATAAACAACAACGATTTGACAACGACGCGACAAAGACGAGAGAGAGAGAGAGAGAGAGAGAGAGAGAGAGAGAGAGAGAGATAGAGATAGAGAAAATAAAAAAAACGTTTTTACCGATGAAGAAGGCCAGGTAATCGGAGACGCCCAAATTGGTCGTGTTGTAGGACAGCCCGTTGTAAACCACCGCGTTCGCCACCCAATCGAACGCGAGAATAAAAAACTTCTTTCTGATATTCGGATTTCTGATCAGGTCCATCGGGGTCGCGGACAGCGGTGGCGATCTGTTCTCGCCCTCAACGTCGACGTTCGTACCCTCATTGGAGTTCCTACCATTACACGATATCCCTTGTCTCTTTAATATTTCTACCTACAAATGGATGTTGCTATGACTTCACACGATCTCTCAGTGTTTCTATCGGAAGGTACATGGATGAGCATAGAAATGTTTTTGTATATTCGGGGAAACTACAACTACTTTTTTTTTTAAGCGAATCAGGTCAATCGATTAGATTGTTCATTAGTTTTTCTAATTAATAATCGAATATATATATATATATATGGACATAATTACTTCCATCTTTCTGAGGAAGTTCGACGGCACGGTCTTCCCGTTGACTTTCGCCATGTGTTGAACGATCACCTCCGCCTCGTCTATTCTGTTTTTACTGAGAAGCCACCGCGGCGATTCCGGTATTATCCAGTAGTAACTGAAGAGAACGACGAAAGGCACCGACGTGGCCAGCGACAGGGTGTACCAGTGCCTTAACAAATAACCCTGACAAAAGAAAGTAGGTAAAACAAAAAACGTGTTGGAACGAAAATTTAGAAGTAATTTTTACGTAATTAAAATTTTACTCGCGCTAATTGTCTTCGGTCTTTTTTTCGTCGTAATATGTGTGTGTGTGTGTTATCATGATTTTTTTTTTTTGGTGCAAAATATAATTATCTCGAGGTTTTTGTCGAAGCGCGAGTTGAAAGTGACGATTAGTCGGCCCCCGTTATATTTACACACTTCTACACGCGCGGTCCGCGCTTCGAACGCCGAATGCAGAATTGTTTCTATTTGCATACGTGCGGCGAACGAACGTGATCGACCACTCGCATTTGCATACGGTTCGCACCATCCGTATGCGCGCGCGATACACGCTCATGATTTCTCGCTCGTAAAGTGATCCATTCGCATTGCACCCCTCGCGCATTGTGAATTTGCCGAGTGTGTGTGGTGCCGAGAGAGATTCGCGCGGAGCCGCCTTCTCTCTCGCGAGATACTGTACTTCTAACGCGCCGGCCAGCGCGCGATAGGTGAACGGCAATTCTTGTTAAGATGTTTCGCAACGTTGAAATATGTATACGTGCGCGCGTTTTGTTTTTTTTTTTTCTTTTTTTTTTTGCCCGTGCTTTGTGCGAACGAGGTCAACTTACCAGCAGCGCCAGGAGAGACATTGCCGTGGCGAAAAACATACAGATCACCATCCCGGCGAACGTTCGATATCTCGGCCCCATTAGCTCGAGAGCTGCAAACGAAATTATTTTTATAAAAAATACATTTTGAGTCAATTGTATATTCTAATTAATATCAAGCTTTTTGCTCGTTCTTTTTTAAATTTTTCATCGTGTTTATTCTCTAATTTTTTCTTCTAATTTGTTCAGTTGGTGTTTATATATTTTTGGTTTTTTTATATCTTTCGAAAATTTCTCTATCTCAAATATATATGTATATATATTTTTTTTTTGAATATATTTTCTCTTGCTAGATAAAAATTGTCTGCTCGAGACTAGATCTACGTACCGAGTATGAAAGGTATTTGATAAATGGCAGGAAAAAAGAGACCGTTCACGGTCCTCAGCGCCGTGTAGATTACGTAGTTCGGACTGAAGCTCGTGGCGATCGAGAATATCACCTCGAGGAACAGGATGGCGAAGAAGGCCGTTCTTCTGCCCCACTTGTCGGCGATCCACCCGAACACGACGTTGCCGAAGAGGCTGCCCACGTAAAAAAACGTAGTTGACGTGGAAGGCCACCAGCTGTTGGCACATACCAGGTCTAGCTATGTGGATGTAAAACGCCATTAAACTACTTCGCCAGTGTGGATTGTTGATATTTAAAAAAATAAAAAAAAAACTAACAAAAAACAATAAAAAAACAAAACCACAAGAAACATTTCTAACAAACAACCTGACAATCAATTCGAGCGATGAAGTGGAAAAGTTTCTCAACGCAAGTAGCGACAGTAGCGAATAGCGCGGCTGCTATTTCAGACAGCGAGCGGTAATAATTGCTATCGGTTTGCCCGACGAAGTCATTGCTCCGATCGAACCGCTATCGCGCTTCCAACACGTACAGGCACACATGTGGAAACGAGATATGCAATTTAATTAACGACCGTCGTGAGAATAATCCGAGATAGTCGGCGAGAGAGGACTAATCGGCGATTGTGTGTGAACACACGGTTCGTAAAGTTTCATCGACGCGTTGTCTCGAAACAAAATTTGCACAGATAAACAACAACAACAACAACAACAAAATCGATCAATAAATATCTACGAGAGAATAAAATAGTCTTATCTTAATCTTTTCTTGTGCGACTTATTTCCGCACTCTGTTGTTACAGAAGCGCGCGATAGCGGGTTTATCGGAGCAATGACTTCTCGTCGGACAAAACTGCGATACCGCTCGTCGTTATTTGAAACAGGCAGCGCGCGCGCTTATTCCCAAATGTCGTCACTCGAGCGAGAGAAAGTGTTTCCGATGAAAATTGATTTTTTGTTTCGAGAAAGACGATACAAGAATAGATCTTTTTTTCTCCTTTCTCTAAAAAAAAAAAGATTTTCAAAAGTAATTTTTTTTTTTTTTTGTAAAGTTTAAACATTTCTGACATAACAATTTTTTAGCTGTAATAATTTATTTGCCTTATACGCGAGCAAAATGTTTTTTTCTCTTTCGATTTTTGAAAGTGTCTTCCGCACGGTTTTGTGGCTATATGGCACACACGTGAACAAATAGTTTTGAGCGGTGGTGTATTATATGTATGTACACGCGGCGGTATTGACGACAAACCGGAGTGCGTGCTCGCACACGTGTGAACACACGCGTCGGATCACGATCGTCATTTGTTCGTCGGTCGCATTGGGCGCGACACATTCGAGCGCGTGCGTTCGCGCGCGCGTTGAACAACAGAAACGGTAGTGTAACGGGGGGCGGGAGGGTGGGGGGGGGGGCGCAGAGAAGGGAGGATGGTGTGTGGTGCTGCTGGTCCGGCAGAAGCTGCACACGGTGGTAGGGTTCGTTTCATCTAGTTGCGTTTACGCGGAGGCTACCGACGTAAACCGCCGCTCGTGTTTATCGCGAGTGGAAGGGAAAAGAGGGAGGGGCTACGTATAATAACGTGTGTACGCACGCGGGCTTCGTATGTAATTGCACGCGCTCTACGTACGAGAGAGAGAGAGAAAACGCGTATGCGTGAATGCCGTGTTCGTGCACGCACATCCGAAGGACGCCAAGGTGTATTGGTGGAGAGCTTCCCACAGCCAGAGGTGTCCATCACCCTCGTTTGACAGGAGGAACACACAGACACTCTCTCTCTCTCTCCTCTTCCCTTACGCCCCTTAAAATAAATCCTCTGTCTCTCTTTCTCGTTCCTCTCCTACGCGCGCGAACGAAACTTTGCGCGCGGACAACTTTGCAAAGCGAAACAACGTTTGTTTGCTCATAAATAACGACAACAAACACACGTTTGCATTTTAAATAATATATTTTTTTAAGAATTTAGATTTTTCACAAAATTTGTAAAAAACCACAGAATTCAATATTCCACAATTTTTTTTTTTTATTTGAATTAAATTCTTTTTCTAGAATATTTAACTTAAAGGAGAGAAACCCGGATCTAAGAAATGATTAATTTTACAGTAACATATTATTGAATAAAAATGTTCGGTGTGACACGAGAAAATCTCTCGGAGAGAGACGAGCAAACGGAAACGGACTCTGAAATCGAAGCTTTCACCAAACAATGTTTTTTCTTCGCGAAAAATTTCTCGTCGGTAAAAGTTTCACAAGAAGAAGTCACGAGATCCGGACACCTCGCGGGAATCTCTCTCTCTCTCTTTCTATCTCTCTTCGACACGCGCCGACACGAAGACGCAATTAAGACGTTATTATTAACAAAGGCAACAAAGTGTTGGTCGAGCGCGCTCGATAATCCGCGCGCGTCGATGAACACACATCATACGAAACCTCAATCGAGTGCCTATTAAGCCTCGACAAATAAGGTTCTCCCGTCGGGTGTTAATGGCTGGTGACACGAAGTTTGATTTAAGCAAATTGCCACTCACGGACCTTTTTGCGATATCTGCGCGAAATACGCAAAAGATAAATTGCGCGGAAAGACAGAAGAGAGAGAGAGAGAAGATACGCACCCGCGCGACTGATGGATTCGCGGTCGAGTTATATTGTCAAGGCCGGCCCCGCTCCGTAAGGACAACCAATATAATAACACACACGTGTGTTGTATTTTGTCACCCTGACATACATACTTCGAAATCAGAATATTGATATGACCGCGGCCGCGGTGGTGTTCATTACCGCCGATTGTTTATGCGGCGCGCGTTGCGCGTCGAATTCGAATTTTATCATCGATATAGAATCCGACTTACGTCTCTCGTTTTACGATTCTATTTTTAGTAGAATCTAATAACGCGCGATAGTATAGCCGCGTTCACGAGATGACGAACGTGTGTAAAACAAAAAAAAAAAAAAAAAGATGCGACAACACTTCCCGTACGTGCGCGAATCGGTCGTCGATTGTTTTTTTTTCCGATTGTCAATTCGAAGGAAAGAAATCGAAAGGGGAAAGGACGCAAAATTAACTCTTTCTCAATCGCGGATTGGTCAATCGAAATTTAACTCGCTCGGGTTTCCTCTCCTCGCGTTCAGCCACGCGATATTCATCCAGAACTGGCGCAACGGCTTTCGTCTATGCGCGCGCTTGCGGGTTATACGAGCTGCGTATTTTACACGCTCCGGATTTACGCAGAGAGAGAGACACGGTGACGTTAAAGAGAGCCATCGAGGCAAATCCCTGTCCTTCCGTTTTTCGTTCCTCATCGCTCTCCGTGCCCGCTTTCTACCGCGCTCTTAACGTTCGCTCGTTACTCATCTCTCCCGTTGTTCATTATTTTTCAAAGTTAAACGAATCTTTCCCGCTCTTTTTTTTTTTGTTTTGGTTTGTAATTATTATCCGACGAACGAAAGAGAAAAGAGCCGGGATTTTTTTATTTAATTTGAGAATGATCGCGCGCGATCTAAAGTCAGCGATTTTTCACCGAGCTCGCGCTATCTATCACGTGCTCGCGCGTATTCGCAATTCATTAAAACTCGATGATTCTCTCGCGACGGATTGCGCGTCGGCGTCTCAAGAAAACAGATCCGAGCTGAAATAAAAAAAAAAAACGTTACGAGATATTTGTTTGCGCAGTGACAAATCGCGGAAAATCTGTTCGGATGTTAGGAATTTCCATCGTTTGTTTTACACGCGAGAATTATCGTCAAGAATAAATGACTCGGAAATCGGATTTGTCCGTCATTTCGTCACATTTCGCGAGCCTTTATAATTAATAAATTAATTCTAATTAATATTATATAGCACACAGACTCGAACAAACAAAAATTATTAAGAAGGAAAAAAAAACCAAAGAGCCTACGGTCCCCGGGTTAGAGGTGGACGTTCAAAAGCGACGCAAACGAATTGAATTAATTCTCTGTATTTGAGTGTGTGTGTGTGTGTGTGTGTGAAATCTCGAGCTGTCGATCGACCAAGTTTGCGCAAACAAACATACAACATATAGATGTGAATTATTATTCTTGACTCGATTTGTGTGAATTAGATCCGGGACGCGATCGCACACGCAGGAAGTGATGTGATTCGTCTTTGGCGAGGCTGCTTGCTGTCACATGTCGACACGGAAAAGACAATGACCCGTTCTCCGCGGTCTCGTGCGGCCTGCTGTCTCGTTTAGAGCGAAGCTCCTAAATCGAGCACGATAAATCATCGGATCGGAAGTAAAGTCCTATACAAGTGCGCGGTCACACACGCAACGCGCTCACGCACGCACGCTAACCGGCCGTCATGTCCGCGCGACAGACGGCCGCATGCGAAAGAATATTTTTTTTCGAAACTGTACAAGTGTCTTGAAAAAAAAAAGTGAAACCTCTGAATGAGTTTTTCGACGAAACGCGGAAAAATCGATTAAATCGTAGAAAAAAAACGAAGCTTTTATCGCGCGGCGATAAGAAGATTTCAATTCGAATGACACTTTTGCACGTTTGCGCCGCTATTTTGTTTCGATTGTGCAAACGACGTTTCGACAGAAACGAATTCAAGAAGGACACGCGAAAAACAGGGGCGCGGCGAGGATAAGTTGGACTTGGCAAAAAAAAAAGAAAAAAAAATTGCGAGGAAAGAAGGGAAAGAAGAACGGGAGAGAAAGGGAGATGGAAAAACGGAAGCTATTGTCACGTTGAATCCGGCACAATGAATCCGGCTAAGTACGTAGGAGAACATATACCCTCTGCATGAAGAGAGCTGATAGTTTGTGCGAGGCGTTTGATGTGACATATCACATGACCGGATGCGGGGGTAGGTAAATTGGTCGGCAATTGCTGACGCCACCAGAGGCTGCAACCTATCGGCCAGTCACTCGGTCGCTCATCAACCTTGTTCACCTGTTGACGATTCTCTTCATTCTGGGAACCTCTATTCTATCCTATCCTATCGCGAATTCGATCCGCGAAATCTCCAAGAAATTTTTGTCGCGTCATTGCGCGAAAATCATTATCAATTTCGCAATTTCGCGGAATGAACGCGCGATGAATCGTTCGTTTAATAAAGCTGACGAATCTTCGCGAATTTTCGTATTACTCGCGCGTTATTATTTCGCGTCTTTGAGAGCAAATGTTTGCGTTTTAATTAATCGTTGAGGATTTGAACCGGGAAAAGTACGGAAATAGAAAAAAAAACGTGGTTGTAATTTATGTAAAATCTCAGATCAGAGCGCGCAAAACACGAAGCGTGAAGAAAAAAAAACAAACATCGAGAGAGACGGGCTTAGCGATCGCGCTTATCAGATATTTTGGAGCATCTCGAGAGAGAGAGAGAGAGAGAAAGAGAGAGAGAGAGAGATTTATAAGTATCAGATGCGAAATTTTCGAATAAATATTTACAGGTGTTGATACTCGCAATTAGATGACGTGATAAATTTTTATCATTTTGTTTTTTTTTTTTTTTTTTTACACGCGAATATAAATTTTGTTTTTAAGAAAGTATTACGCTCTTCACGCGTTCCACGGCGTGAATCTGTTTGGCGTGGAGATCAACTCCCGCCAAAGTGTCTATAGAAGAATGATATTTTATGCTGATTATATTACAAACCGTACAATTTACTTTGTTGCATAGAGTAACAAAGCGGAGGAAGAAAACGAGGAAAAACGTGTACGCGCAAAGATCCTCGACCCCGTTGCATCGCGGATCTTTGTTACGGCTTATCGCGTTGTCTAATTGCGGCAATTTAATAAATGTCTTAATGAACACTTGCACACTGCCACGTGAGCGAGCGAGGCTCTTAACCATCTCGTTCGCTTGTTTTTCTTCGACATTTGAATGACGGCGTGAAAAAATTTCTCACGGAAACGTGATACACGTGTTGACTTGGCGAATTAAGCGAACGCGTACGTGTCGCGCGGAGCGGCACATTTTTTTTAATATTATGCCTTCGGCAGCGAAATGTATATAAAATTGTAAATTATATATACAACAACAAAAGTTCGAAAATAGATACAAATTTACATATACGTAATGCAAATGTGTGTCCGTGTAAAAAAGTGCGACGCGGCCTTTCTTACGTAAGAATTGGAGCGCGGCGCGGGGAGTTTGTGAACTCGCACAGTTGTGTGTGCGATAAATTTATTTTCGTTCTTATATCATCTTTTTGTTCTAAATGAGAGAAAAGCTCCTTTCTTAGTTTTAATCTTCGTCAAAAGTAACTTCGAGGTGACTGGCCGTACAAGTCGCGTACAAGAGAGGATGTGACGAATCATTTCAGAAATGCAGCTGCGCGGTTGAAGATAATAATTTTCCCCCCCGACTTCTTGACCTCGCGCAACGTTGGAAAATTCGCTTCCGCGCGTCATCGCGATCGACATACAACACACACATATCTTTCTTCTCGATGACACATTGAAAAATCAAAAGACTTCGTCTTTTCCATTCCGGGAAAATACGGGGAAAAATCGCGAATTACGTTTCGTTTCTCGCCGTTTCGTTTCGCGACACGCGCGCTTAATCAGCCGCAATCCGCCGCGTACCGCCGTTTTAATCCGTTCGAGTCAATCAAGTCGGTCTCTCTCCTCGCGTCATCGCTGGCAAATACTTCACTGGAAAAACGCGAGATAAAACTCATCGTCGTGAATTTTTCGTTTGCGAGATTATTAACGTGTTACGACGCGTTGGTTTTAACGTTCGTTTTTTCCGCGAACGGGGAACAGCAACGCGCGGCAGCACAACGCGCGAGCAGTACGCGCGCGTTATATTGCATGCGCGCTGCAATAACAATCGTTGGAACACTGTGTGAATTTAAAGGCCAAGGCGATGTGGGTCGTGAAATCCGATGCTGCGAGATGAAGAAATTTGCCGGCCGCGGTTAGAAGACCGTCGTAATAAAGCGAATTGTCGAAGCGTGCCTCCTTCGCGCTCGCACGCGTTTCTAAGGCACCGCTAAAAATCCGCTCGCGCGACAAGATCGAAAAGCGCGTGATTTTATTTTGTTATTGTAGTAAACGTTTTTTTTTTTTGGTTTCATCGGCGAATTGATTTCAAAATAAATTGGATTCGTCTCATTGAGCACCGCCACAACAAACATTTAACTTATAGATTGTTATGCAAACAAATTAATGTTTTTTTTTGAGTATTTAACTTGTATTTTATTTTTACGCGAGAGAGATGTGTGTATGCCGCGCGTGTGTGTGTGACTTTATCAGCGCTTCGAGTCATTAGTATGTCGTTATAGGTATGTTTTTTTATTACGTAGCGTCCTAACAACAACGTTGTTTTTCAGTTAGAATATTAGTTCTGCATTGTTTTGATTGCTCGTAAAAATGACTTCGCTCGTAATTTCGTGTCACCGCAACAAATTGCGTGCATTTGCGTAACGACAATGTTAAAAAATCGTAAAATATATAACAGAGAGAAAAACAAGAATTTATTTTACACTTAAAAATAAATTAAAAAATATCTAATGTTGCTCGTAATGTTAAATTTAGAAACCTAAAACAATTAGGCGATAAGAGCGGGAAAAACCACACGTGAGAGAAATAAAATCTCAAAGTTTTTTTCGTTTTCCGCTAATTAACTTTTGAATTATTTTTTTTTTTTCATATTATTTTTATCTCTTTTATAAACTTTAACTTATCAAATGTTGATTGATTTTGAATATTTTTTACAAGATTATGTTTTGCGAGTGCTTTCCAACCGAATGTGATTGAAAAAAATCAGAGCTCGCGCGTGTATAAAATTTGTTCTCAGAAGCGCGCCGCGATGTCTCGCGAGTGTCTAAAAATTCCTAATTACCAGGTACAACAGCAATCAGATGAACGAACCCTTTATTTCGGCGAGAAAAAGAGAGAAAGTCGAGTTTACCTCGGTCACGAGGGTGCTGTCGTAATCTCTGTTGTCGTAGTTCCATCCGTATTGGCAGTCGATGACCGGCCAGTCGGGGTTGCTGACTGGTGGCGACGGCAGTTTTCTCGGCGGTGGATAAAACGACGTGGACGCGATCGTCGACGGATCGACGTCGTCGTCGGTTACGTTGTACTGACTGGCGCGTCGCAGCCACTCCTCGATTATCTCCGTGTAATTAACGTCGTACATCTCACACTTTGAGTAGATCCTCCTGCCGTCAGGCTTCTTTTCGTAGGGCAGCGAGAGCGCTTTTCTCTCCTCCAGCGACATCAGATCCGTCAGATTATCCAGCTCGGGTATCCTGCACCAGTGTTCCGGCGATGCGCTCACGAACACCTGTTTTAGAAAGAAATCGCGGACTGTGTCGGTTAAGATTGATAAAAAAAAAAAAAAGAAAAAGAAAAATCGCGGCGATAGAGAAAGACAAAAAAAAAAAAAAAATAACTTTCACACGTGCGCAACGCGACCACCGTGTTTGCTTACTTGCGAGAACGCCAAGAAGGCGGCCGGCAGAGTGGCGGGTATGCACAGCAAGTAGTACATGATGTTCTGGTATCGGCCCTTCTCGCCCACGTGTACCAGCACCTCGTCGAAGTCGATCGAGCTCATCTTGCTGGCGATGCCGTGACGAGAACGGCGACGATCGTGCACGATGCGACGGTGACGTGGTACACCTTCGAATTACACGGCATGACCGCCGTCGCTCATCCTCGAAGGTAGCCACGCCGAATTATAATACAAAACGTTTTCTCGCCCCCTTCGAGACCGCGCGTCTCGCGGGGAGGAAGCTCTTACACACACACACACACACACCTCCCTTCTTCTTCGTCTTCTTCTTCTTCCTCGCCTGCTCTCTCCCTCCGTTCTCGCTACTCCCCCTCGCGTCTCCGTCCCTTCTTCTCTTTCGCGTTCTCCTTTCCGACGCTCACCTCTCTCTCTCTCTCTCTCTCTCTCCGGTGTGCTCTCGAATCAGAGACTTCTTCGAAAGCTGCACACACAAGGGGCTTTGTCGGCAATTCGGGGGATGGGGGGGGGCTACAACGCGCGAATCCGGTCACGTGACGCGCCGATCTTCGGAACCCACCAGGTTGTCGCGCCGCAAGATCACGCCGGAAAATTTAAATTCGACGAGATGCGCGAAACCGAAACGCCGACGCGTCGCGCATCTGGCTGTGACGACGAGGAGCCGTCGTTTCACGTCTCATATTCTTGTCAGAGGTTAAGATCAACAACAACAACAACAACAACACACGCACACACACATCGGCTAGGATCTCACATCTCGCGCGGAAGTTCAAAACTTCGCGTCGAAAACACTCGATTCGATTTAATCTCTCGCGACATTTATCTTCCGAGATACATCGCGCGTTCTACAACCCGCGAAGATTCAGAGAGATAAGAAAAGACGGCAACAGGAAGAAGAGTGATAGCCACTGATTGCCCCGGGAGAGGGAGGGGGGGGGGAAGAGAGACGGGCAGTCTGACCAACACGGTCCTTTTTCACTTACGCGCGCGCGACACAGAGCCGCTCTCTTCACTTTCACTTCACTGCCCGATTATCTATCTCTCGAGAAAGAGAGAAGAGAAGTCGCGACTCGAGTCCTCCTCCGCGCTCCTCTTCCCTATCTCAATATTCTCTCTCTCGAGCACTTGGAAAAAAGAAAAAAAAACCCTCCTCACCACGTTTTCGCGGTAAAGCGAGGAAATTCAAACGCCATCGACGGCGTTGTGCGTTTGAGCGTTTTCGCCGATCTCAAATCTCGTCTCTCCGACCGCGCGCGAAACTTCGAAATTTCAATTCGTTCGATCGGAAAAGAGAGAATCGTTTCGCGATCCGTTTCGTTTTCAACCCTCGCTCGTAGTAATCGCTCGCGAAAATCAATCATTCGTCTCTTCCTTCTTCTCTCTCTCTCTCTCTCCGACGTTTCTTCTTCGCGTCTCGTCGTTCCGGGAGCGAAAAACACTTCTCGAGAGCGCGCTAGCTCGCTCCGAACTCACTCGCGCGCGGCGAGTTTTCCTCCGTTTCGCGGCTCGGGAGACCCCCGTTTCTCCACGTATATATATACGCGCGCGCGTGTTCTTTTTCTTTTTTTTTTCTTCTTTTTTTTTTTTCCACGTCTGCTGCCCACCGCACGTCACGATCGCGAATCTACGGAGCGCGTAGATCTCGGCGACTGACGCGGACACTGTCCTCGCGATAGAGCGGCTCGCACGTCATTGCGGGGCCAGTACGACGATCAGCCATTGCCGTAGGAGACCTCCTCTCGTCGTCCGAGTCCGAGCGAACATCATCTTCGTCGGAGAGAACGGCGTGTGTGTGTGTGTGTGTGATTTTCTCTTCTTCCACGGCGACCGATCCGCGGAAAACGCGCGTTTGCTTTCCCGGCCAAGAGCGCGCTCGTTGTCTCTCGTTGTGAGACCGTCTGTCTCGTCGCCGCTTGCTCGTCGTGCGTGTCGTCCGCCTCCTTCTCGTCGCTTCTCTTTCTATCTGCAAACGAAATTCCCTTCATAGCTCACGCTATCGTCTAAACTGCCTCCGCTATTCGCGCTAGTTTCCGCGCGTATATACGTGTGCGTCGCGTATATATACGCGATCGCGCGTGATCAACGCGCGAGAACGCCCGCGCAGAGATAACGGCGGACTCTATGACGTAGGGGTCATTTCTCCGGGGGGGAAAACCACCGAGAAGAGAGGAACACGCGGAACGCGATGAAAATAATAATCTCGAGTTGAAAAAAAATCATAAATTATATAAAACAAAATTACACACCGATTACAACGACGCAAAGACGGCGCGATACGCGAGATATCGTTCGCTCTCAACAGAGAGCGAGAAGAAAACAAGAAAAACAACAACTCCCGTTTCTGTTTCTCATGTTGCGGAGAAAGAAAAAAAAAACGACTTATTGACAACATCTCTTACAAATCTCTCTGCGACCTATGAAGAAATCGTTTTTTTTTTAACGATGTAGTAATTTTTAGCTTACGAAATTTATTTGTGCTCCGACGCTCTGGCCTGAATTCTCTCAAGCGGAATTACACAATATTGTACATGTTTATGTATATGTTCCTTTATGTATTCCCCGTATTCTCTCTCGCGCATTTGCATGTGAGAACGTTGAGAAGAGATATACTCTTAAGTCTTCTTTTCAATCTCTCCGCTCACACACATAGAGTTTCGTTCTTATTTTTAAAGTAAGAGCTCTACTATTTTCACCCTTTTGAACCCGCACGATGTTGTAAAACCCACTTCGAATTCTAATACGCGACGTATTCATTCGGACGTTTCAACGCAACAAAAACCGTTCGAGTTCCGCGTGATATATGGTTTTTTTTTTTTTCATATGAAACAAATATATTTCGCGCCGAAGCTGTTAGTTGAATACTTTTGAAATTTGTAGAATACAAACGCAAGCTATATGTATATATATATATATACACATATATATAAAATGAACATATATATATATATATATATATATATATAAAAGCATTTCACTTGGCGTGCGTGTAACGTCGATTGATCCTCGGAGCTTCGATCTTCGGATTTATCTTTCGTCGTGCGATTTCTCTCCGCGAATCTCTTGACCGTCGCGCGCGTCTCGATGGAGCACGCGCAAAATGCGCAACGGCGTATGCGCGCGCCGGAAAAACCATGGAAGCGTGCGAGCGCAGATAAAAAATAAACGCGGATGTTGTGATAGCAAGACGTCAGGAGACGACAAATTTCGCGCTTTCCGACAAATTGTTGTATCCGTCGTTTTTTCATTATGTGTTAAATCGTGACTGGTCGGCAAAGTGATTAAGATAGAAAAAAAAAAAAAAAAAAAAATATGAGACTACACCTACCGGACTGCCTTGAACTTATTACTTTTCTATACGCGAGTCAGGGTGCGGTTCTTTAGAAAGTGAAAAATGTCAAACGTTTGCGCAGCGAATATCGGAAAAGAAAACGTGTTGTTGCAACAAATGCGTCTCCGTTACAAACAAGGACGACGATGACGACACGTAATGATTCGCATCTACGTTGTCCGAGATGCGGACTAAGATAAATAAAGACGAATAAAGCGGTAGCATTTCGTCGTTTTTCTCAAGAACATCGTTCACGATCGTTCGGCGCGATTAAAACGAGGCAATTATGTCATTGTCTTGTTTTTCCGTAAACACACAAAGCAATTTTCTCACGCTCATCGTTATTTTTATTTCTCCGTTTGAAAATATCTCTCATACGAGAGATGATTTGAAGTTACCGTTTTACGAGACCGCAAAACATAACACGAAATGACGAATGATCATGCGAGAGTTGTAACACACAGACCCGGGATCATTTAACGACGTGCCCACGTGCTTGTTGATAAATTGATATCGTCACGAAATCGTCGATAGTCGGAGCAATCGAGCGAAGTTGTCCATCATTTCGAATCATTTTTCTCTTTCCGCTGTTTTTTTTTTTTTTTTTTGTTAAAAAAGACAATTTTGATTTCGGTGGAGCAGCTTTGACTGTTTTTTTTTTTTTACCGTCTCAATGGAAAGAACCTATCAGCATTTTTTTTTGTTACGTTTTTGCGGCGTGATCGTGCGTAAACAGCTCGCGGAACTTTTGACGATTTAAAATGCTGACACGCTCGGAAGCTCAGAATTAACACTCGTGCAATCTGACAATGCATTTTTCGCGGAACAAAGCGCCTCGTATTTGTGTAAACTTTGCGTCGAGATTTGTGACGTATTATTGACACACATGTCAAACTTGGTTAATTACATTATATACGAACTGTGTCATAATTCACCGTCGTAATGTTTCACATTATCGCAAAGTAATTTTGCAAAAAGAGAAACGTCAAAGCGTGTGTGATGCTTTTTTTTTTTTTTTGACATTTACACCGGCGAGCTCATCCTCGTCAATAAAACAATTCAACGTTTCTTCTCTAAATTTAATGTTACTTTAATTTTCAAACTTTTTAAATATTATTTTATTAAAAAACTATTTAAAAACATTTATTTATTATTTAAAAAAATTCTTTACAAAGAGAAAGAAAATGTTAAAATAATGCATATATATTTTGTAAATTCTCTAATCAGATAAGTTTATTTTAATTCTAATCGATTTCTCGAGGCGACTTCTATAATTAAAGAACTAATTATTACGACCCGCACTCACACGAGGTTGACCAGCGCCATGACGCTTTTTCTATTTGCCAGCCTATACCCACTGACGTCAGGTAACCCTAGACCTCGGTGGCACATGCGGCTCGCGAAAGAGAGACAGAGAGAGAGAGAAAGAGAGAGAGAGAGAGAGAGAGAGAGGAAGAGAGAGAGAGAGAGAGCGCGCGTGCACACTCGCGCCTCTCATTGTTCATTACAATTACGAGTGACGTCACGGGTGCAAACAATGTCATTCCGCTTCGCACGCCTTCGCATTCTGCTCTCCATCCCTCTCTTTCTTCTTTGAAAGCGCGCGCTCTCACACTCGTCGCGTCGCCGACATATCTGCCGTTCTCTCATATACGCATACCCGCGATGTACACGTTAATCCGCGCGCCCACGCGATTCTTCTTAGATTTTCGCGCCGTTCCCCCCTCCCCCCCCGAGACGAAAAACTTCATTCGCATAAAAGCGACACATCTTCATTCTTTTTCGAGGTTCACAACATTTCGAGCTTTTTCTCTTTGCAATTTTTTTTTCACACAATTTTTGTCGTCACGTGATCTCTCGATTTCGAGCGACGAAAAAAAGTATCTACGATTTCGCGCGTACAGCCGCGATTTTTCTCATTTTTTTTTTACCAATTTAAAATCTTTCTCACACAAAAGATTTACGTCTTTGTTCGCCAAACTTTTGAACGTTTTCTTTGACGTAACAAGAGCGACGATCAAAAACTTTCGCATCAACTCGATGCATACGCAAGTATCTCGCGTTATGTTTCAGTCATGAAGATGCGCGAGGAAAACTGAACGAAACAATAATAAACGTTCCCGACAAAAATTTCTTCTCCGTTTTAAATTCAAAACAAAGAAAAAAAAACGTGAAAAAAAAAATTGTTCTTTTGTTACAAACCCAGAATGAGATGATCGATTCGGCGGAAACAAATCGATTGCGATGCGAATTATGCGAGAATTTGCGATTTCCTATAGCGAAGAATCGAAGAAAGTCCGATGAGGTGCGCGCGTCCGGCGCGACCGTTTCCCCCTTTGCGCGCTGATTGAAATGCGACAGCGCGTAGATGGGACTGATGACGACGATAACGACCAGTGCTCTCTCTTGGGTGGACCACCTCGGTGAACCGCCGCCGCACCACACAGCCACACAGTATAAAAGAGAGACCCGCTTTTCTTCGCGAGCCGATAAATAAACCACCCGCAAGAGCGGCCGAAGGTGCGCGTCACTTGTGTCGCGCGGTAGTTCCGATACAGGCACCGGGGCCCGCTCGGGCAATTCGCGAGATAGCCACGCACGCACACGCACGCACGCACACCACACACGTACGCGCACTTAATACGGGCACTCGGAAGTTCGGTGGAAGCTACGAACACTCTTCAGCGAATCAATCGAATCACTGCACCGCTCGGCATCCGGTCACCTCCGTTCTGCCATCACGACGTGTATATAATAACGCGATATGCGCCTCGAATGAAAGTAATCGTTGTTTTTCATGGTGTTGTTGCTAGTTCCGAGCTGCCACCGCGAGTCCTCATCATCTCCGCGCGCGCAAGACCAAAGCGGGAAGAGAAAGGTGATTCACACAAGACGAGAGAGATCGGCTTCGTCGCGATCCTAGATCTCCCGCAACCCCTTCGACAGATCGGTTTTTTTTCTTATGTTTCTGATGTTTTTTCCTTCCTACTTATGTTTCAGCTGGTCTTTTTGAAATATTTTTTCGTCGTGTTGTTTTTAGATCTATATATCTACTCTTTTCTCTTTTTGCGGGGGATTTTTTTTTTTTGTGCTTTCACTTTGTCGAAAAATCACCAGTAAAATCTGACGTGTGTTGTGTATCTTTGTTTCTCTTTCCCCTAATAAGTAATAAGAGTCACCCGCTGTCTGTACTGTCAAAAGGAGCAAGTAGCCTCCATCGCGAACTGGAACTGAGGCTACCGTGTGGACACAAGGGGTCCGCCGCGTTATCCCGTCCTCGTATCTATCATTTCGAGGCCCCCTCCCCCTCGGATTCCCCCCCTGTGCTGTCCCGCTGATCTGATCGCTCGATCTTCCTCGATCGGACGAGTACAAAGTCTCCTATCGAGAGCCCTCTCTCGCTCTCTCGCGCGGATAAATCCCCCTTCTTGCCCCCTTCCACTTCCCAGCAACGATCCTCCGGGATCCACCGCTCTTCCCCCCTTAGCGGCCGTCCTAACCGAGATGGCCCTCTCGGTAACGCGACACATAGGCTATCTCGACTATTAATATATAAAAGGGGGTTTTCGATCTCACTCTTTCTCTTTCTCTCTCTCTCTTTCTCTCTCTTTGTTTTTTCTCCCGGCACTCGTCATCCAGTATAACTCGCGCGGCCTGAGCGCAACTTGGCGCTCTCTCTCGCCAATAGTTAGATTTCCAGATCGGTCCGAGAACCCTTTATCGTCTTTTTCACACCGATCTCTTTTGCTCTTCGGTTCTCGTTCTTAATTATTCCCGAGATAAGTCAGACTTATCTAAAAGAGAGAGAGAGAGACTGTATCTTTTTGTCTGAAAACTTGGAACGGATATCACTCTCTTGATAAAAGCGAAGAGAATTACATATTTAATTAATTAATTTAATTACACATGACGCATACGTGTAATTATGTTATATTTAATTGCATAATAATATCGTAAAAATATTTAAAAGACTCTTACTTGTGTCTCCTTGTCTCTTGTGAAAAGAAAATCTAAATTAATTTTCGCCAATCTCGTAAGAGAACGAGCGTTTTTTTTTTTCCCCGAAATATGTTTATATCGGAGATTTAAAGCGCTTTACAGAGTGTCGCAAGGGTTTGCGACACTCGTGGTGCGAACGGGGTCGGAAGGAACACCTAGTCGCTCCATTTGAATAAGAGCACTTGGTATCGGGGTAAGATAGTCGGTCCAAGTATCACATCCGCGTGCTCAAATCAGGGCTATAGCGGATGCCTATTGAGGCAGGTCCGCATAGCACGGGATATTATCACACTAAATCTCGCATTTGTGTGCGTTCGAAGCACATCACCGAAGGCGCGGGAAGAAAAAAAACGAAGTGGAAAAATTATCTCGGTATTAAAAAAAAAAAAAAAACCATTGCTGTTTACTTGTTAAACATATCTGATGCACACGTTTTCTCGTTTGTTTGTTTATATTTGCGTGCAATTTCACGCATTATGTTTCACACGGTGTAGAGTATATATACTAGTAGCAAGCATTTATCTCTCTCTCGTTCCCTCTTTTAAACAAAAACTGATTTGATCGGCAAATCTAAAAAAAAAAAAATATCAATCGAAACGTTAACCCATCCAACAATCCTCTCACGATTAATTTTGTAAAGTTAATTTATAGTTAAATTATAAATTTTTTGCAAAAAAAATTGATTGTCAAATCTGAAGAAAGAGTGTCTTTAAATGCGCGGGCGAACAAAAACGCGTGTGTGTGGGAAGCAGGTTCGTAATTTTTGGCACAGGGGGCAGCAGTTCAAACGTACGGACTTGGTTGTCATTGGCAACGGCAAAATGGCGGCGCCCGCAACGGTGCGTCCGCAATGTGCGACACGCGCGGAGCTGTTTTGCATCTCCACTCGCGGCTCTTACGTATGTAATTGAATTTATTTTCAATGTCGAACTCCCCCGGACCGAGCCGCGGAGTTAATGCTCACGTAGATGCGTCATTCAACGACAAGCCGAGCTACGTGAGACGTTTGAATTTCGGACAATCGATCCTCGATCTCGACACTGTGGAGCAATGTCACAATCGCGTCGTTGTGGTGGACGAAAGCGTGACTCGCATACCGTGCACCGTAAAAACGGAATATGTGCGCAAATGGATCGAGACTCACGGTGGGGATACCGAGGACGACGCGATGCGGAAGAACAGCGGAGATGCGTCCCGGTTGTCTCCCGTTCTGGGAACGTTGGCGACTAGCGTCGTCTCCGCGAAGTCACCGATACTCGGTGGCAGCGGCAAACGACGCAAGGGAAAGATCCGTATAAATAGACACGCTACAGTGAAAAAGACGAACAATCAAGATTGTTGGGAGACCGGAGAGCGTTTCGCAATGAATTTTGAATCGGATTGCGAGAATAAAGAGGAGGAGAACAAAACCGAACGGAAAGAGATTCAGCGTACACCGTCTTGTGAGAAAAACGTGGCGACTGATGATGAATTGTCCCCCGTTCTCGGCACGCACCAACATCGCAAGAGGAAGCGAAGAAAATTGCAGCGTGACGATCCAAGCGCAATTCCACAAAGAGAAGCTAACAACAACTGTTGCGTCGTAAGAGATGTATCTGCAATTGACGAGATGAAAGGGAGCGAGAACGCTGGAGTTGCAAGTGAGGTAACAACAAGTCCAATGATCTGTCAGAAATATCAGGGAACATTCACTTCTGCGGAAGAAAGATTGAACTTACAGGACAGTTCGAGCAGCAATACCGACAGACGCAATCCAAACATAGAAGTAAGCCCAAGCGAGAACAGCAGAGATGAAGATGAAGGGTGCAATAAACTTTCGGATTCAAACACCAATAGCAACAACAGTCTCAGTAATTTCATAGAAGACGTTAATACTCAAAAAACTACGCAAGTAATTCAGTCCTCACAACTGACTGCCAATGATCTCGATGAAACTTACTGTTCCAAAGCTGAAATGATGCTGGAAAACACACGTCTGTCCGCACAGATTTCTCAGGTGACGTCGATGAACAGAGCTACACAGAAGACTGGGAGCAAGTTGACTCAAACCGATCACATCAGCAGCATAACTACTCCGTCAAAGAAGTCACCGGACAAAAGCATGTACGCGTATCTTTTGGATTCTGGGAAAAAACGTCAAAAGCCTAAAAAGTAAATTATTCAGATAAAAGTTTTTTTCTTTCTTTTTTTTTAAAAAAAAAGAACGACGTGTAATATGTTGCATTTTTATTTCAGAGGGAGCATGGTTTCAAGGTTGCAGTCTCTGGTCAATGCGCAAGTGTCGGACATTCGCATATGGCGTCATCAAATGAGTAAAAACCAGGACGCTGCCGTGCAGTTCGTCAGCGTGTTTGTGCGTAGTTGCAGAAAACAGTTCGGCAATCAGTTTCTGGACGGTATTCTGCTCGAGGATCGTTTCAATCTTCTGCAAACCAACGAGAAGATCGAGGAAACAAACTCGAACAATACTCAAATCCGATCGAAACAAACCCCGTACAAGAATATAACAATTATGCTAGTCTGTGATATAGTAGGTACGTTGAAAATGATGTCGGAATTTGTGATAAATCTTTATCCACCTTGGACGATCTTAGATAGGAACGATCTTACTCTGGAAGTAACGTACATAAGCATAAGTGACGACAACGTAGTACCTGATGTTGCGAACAGAAGCAATTCACACGAACGCCCGAAACGAATTGTCAAAGAATTCAACTGTCCGTGTATAGAAGAGGAGAGGGAATTGCCGTTTTGTTCGAGAAAGCCTAGTAACGATAAACCCGACGTGATGGAGAAGATATTTGAGTTTTAGTGACATAGATTTTGTATATTTGTAAAATAATATATATATATATAAATTGTATATATATATATATATATATATTTTGTTAGAAGTAATTTTGTATTTTTTAATTTATAACTTATAAGATGTTTAAAATTTTTAATCAGGATTTTGTAATCGTACTCTTATTTTGAAATTATTAAAAGTGTTTTTGTTTTTTAGTTTAACATAATTGTGATGTAATTGCAGCGATATGCAATTTACACATATATGTGATATTATTTTTTATAAGTTTTTGTAAAATAACAGTACAATTCCGATCAAACGTTTACAAATGTATTTACAAATTATATTTGGAATATATTTAGATTATATAAATTGTAAATAAAAAAAAAGCGATTTTATTCGTTGCAGAGAAAATATTTGTATGAATATAATTGTCTAACATTTTGCGAATAGACATTTTTATTACACGCGCGTCTATGTGTTTGTTACTGCGACAATACCATACGAAGACACTTGTCATTGTTTGACTGTTTTTCAGCAGATGGCTCTGAAGTTTGCGTGATCTGTCAGTGTGTTTTCAGTGTTTTTCTCCCAGTTTAATGTCAGTTTTTCTCTCGTCGTTCTCAATTTTGAAATATTTAATTTGTTATCGTCTTTAACATTCTAATACATAACTCACGTCGCCAATCGGTATATTGCTAGTGAACAAACAAGTGAGTATAAAAAGACACGACATTGCAATCTTTTTGTATCTTGGAGAGATAACAGCAAACTACCTGACATTGATCAGATGCGTCGTTGAATTGTCGCGTGACAATTTAACAGAATTTTGGTCTGTTTTCAAACATTGCTTTTTTTCTTCTTGAATCAGTTTTTACGATTTAAAAAACTTACAAAATAGCTTCGATGCGCGTGACATAACCTCTAAAAGAAAACAAATTTGCAACACGTTTGTCAAACGATTTCTACAGGTTTCGAGTCATGTCGATAGCTCAGGATCGTCCCGAATTGTACGAAGAAGTTAAATTGTACAAGAATGCTCGGGAGAGGGAGAAACATGACAATCAAGCGGATCTGTATGCTGTGGTAAATACTCTGCAACATTTGGAAAAGGCCTACATCAGAGACTGTGTTACGCCAAAGGAATACACGGCAGCGTGCAGTAAATTGTTGGTGCAATATAGGGCAGCGTTCAAACAGGTGAGAGAGTATTTCAGAAAAAGAAGAAATTTTGTTTCTTGTTTGCAATAGAACCACCTGTGACAATGTTGAACACAAAGAACAGAGCAATAATAATAATTTTTTTTATCTTGTTACAGGTGCAGAGCGATCAGTTTCCAACAATTGACTCCTTCACCAGAGCGTTCCGATTGGATTGTCCGGCCGCTCTTGAGAGAATCAAGGAAGACAGACCGATCACAATAAAAGACGACAAAGGCAACACTTCCAAGTGCATTGCTGACATTGTTTCGCTGTTCATCACGCTTATGGATAAATTGCGGCTGGAGATCAAAGCTATGGATCAATTGCATCCGGATCTGCGAGATCTCATGGACACCATGAATCGTCTGAGTATATTACCCAGCGATTTCGACGGCAAAGTTAAAGTTGCGGAATGGCTGCAAACTCTGGACAACATGTCCGCTTCGGACGAATTGTCCGAGACTCAAGTCAGACAATTGATATTTGATTTAGAAACGTCCTATAACGCTTTTAACAAGATACTTCATAATTCTTAAGGTTTGCAGTTTTCTGAAGAATTGAGGTAATTTAATTGTGTTTATATAAATTAACTTTCTTTCTCTTTGATGAGAGCAATAAGAGAGCTTGCCGTTTTTATATCACTTTGCAAGTTTTATCCTGTTTCTCGTGCGAGGCTAGCAATTTAACTTCTATGCGTACATTTTTATCAATCGAAATATGTCAATATACGTGTTTATGTCAGCATTTATGCATATATATATATATATGTGTATATATATATATATATAATATAGTATATATATATATATATATATATACTATATATATATGTATATGTACAAACACATGTCAAATCATCAACTAGATAGACTGACTGTTTTATGTTACTTCTTATTTTTTTTTTATGTTACTTCTTTGCAAGCTAAATACATATATTTTTGAATTATCGCGTCGCGCACATTGTTTTATCTTTACACAACTACGTAAGGATAAAAAAATGTCAGTAAAAAGTTTATATTAATAAAAAAAATTTATATCATTACCGTAGTTTTAACATTTGTATGTAACTGATAGAAAAAAATTGATGGAGATATTCCGCAATTATAAGATCACAATCTCGCTGTTTGACGAAGTTTTTATTATTGCCTCTCTCGAATCCTTTGTTTACGTCCTAAGTGACTCGCTTTTAAGAGACAGAGAAAGAGAGAGAGAGAGAGTACTCACGACCCCGACAGAAGAGTCGCATTTTATCCATCTCGCGTCAAGACGCGGTCTTTATCTCTAAGCTGAGTTGCGTTCCGGTGCGCAACAATGACGCAGCGCGCGCGCGCGCGTTCAAAGCCCGATATTTCGTCGGTTCTGTTTGCGGGCGGGATAGTAACGCGGGGGATTAATTTTGTGCGCCGCGCGTCCCTTTGATGTGCCAGAAGCAGACTTTTCCGAGTCGAGTATTTACGCGGGGCACACCCCGGTATGCAAATGAAGAGCGGCGGCGGTGGTGGTGGTCGTGGTGGTGATGGTGGTGGTGGTGATGTGTAGTAGCGGCGGTGATCCTTCGGCTTTCGCTGCCACGTCGGAGTACAATAACGGCGCTGAACTATTGACTAAACTAAACTAAATTAAACTGAGCTAAACTAACAGGCCACGTTGTATCTGCAGTCATGCCAGTCCGCTGGCAATTCGTGTCCGTGTGCGCATTCCGCCCTCTCTCCCTCTTCTCGCGCGCTCTCGCAGAAAGAGAAATTTACATGCAATAGGAATCCCTTGCGGAAATTTATTACTATTCGCGGTGCGGCTAATTGCTTACTTATTTTTGAATGAATAAAAAAACACTGTTCATACAGTAATTTTAATACGCCTTTTAAAAACTGATCATCACTTCGGTCACGTAAGTAAAAAAATTTCTGTAGGAATTATTTTTCTTCGAAAGTTACTCGATGTTCCAACGTGCGAATGCGAGTCGAGCAGGTTGCGGCGACTCTCGGTCGTGAAATCTCTCGGCTCGAGCTTTGAGCTTCTCTCTTCGGCGGTGCGAATCAAGCTGCGTGTATCTGTGTGTAAACACGTCACTTTGAATCTACTATAAATCCATTTTCCGTCCCCCGGTTCGCAATTGCGAACTTGTCAGTGCCAACTCGCCGGGAAACTCTTCCTCCGGGGTCATCTTCCGGCGCAATATCCAAAAGACGACGTGGATTTTTATCCGACTTCCGAATAGGATGATCCTCCCAAGGCGATTCCGCAGAGCTATTCCGGCGGGCTCGAACGCAGCAGCGGGGGCTTGAGCCACTTTTTTTCCTCCACGTGAGGATATATCTTTCGTACACATCCCTCGGTGATGAAACACACACACACAGAGGCGCCGCGCGCGCGCGAGCGCGCACACACACACACCGACGCGCGCCGGCTTATCCGTCAATCTGTTCGTTTACCTGACGGTGTTATTTCAATATAAATCACTCGGTCCCTGGCTGGAACGAATATGCTTGCCTTTGACAGGGTGATTTTACCCTCTTTCACTTTTGCCTGCATATAAAAATTCAGATTTCGCGGACCGATTCGGCAGCTGCGGAAAATCAAAGACTTTGATGTATATGTTCCGGTCTCTCTCTTGGTGCAGCAGCAGCAGCGTCGTCCGTACGTACGTATGTATGTACGTATGTATGTACGTATATGTATATATATATAGTCGCAAAAATGGATTTATCACCGTCGTCGTCCGTTATTGCCGTGCACCTGAAAAACGTATGCAATTATCGCGAGTAGATATGACAAAGCTGCCGCTCGGTATCGGCACCTGCAAAGCACTCTCTCTCTTTCTCTCTCTCTCTCTCGGCAAAAAAATCGCGCAATCGTTTGCATACATATTAAAACCGCTGGTTTTTTAAACGCTAACTGTTATCAACACACTCACACACACATACACACGCACGCCGCCGGATTATCAACCAAGTGCGAAAAAACGCATTTGTCTGTTAAATCGCGAGCGATAATCTCGCACATCCTGTTGCGTCTTCGTCCGCGCAAATAAACGAGAGCTCGATTTTGTGTGAGAGAAACGTGTACACATACCTATACGGGCGAGTATCACGACACCGCCGCGGCAACAGCCAGTGTAAAAGTGCTACTGCAACGAAACACATACGGAAGGAAAAGAAAATCTTTAAGAGGACGAGAAAGAGAGAGCGGTATATACACGCTTTTCGTGTTTTTCCATGTTGAATGACACGGACATTCAACACGGGGGATTATCTGCAGACGTCGACGCAACGAGAACGTTATCTGTTGAAAACGAGCGCGCGCGTTTCTCTCTCTCTCTCTCTCTCTTGCGCGAACGACAATGATCTTGACAAAAGAGCGCACCGAGAAAAGCTTCTCTAGTTATTATATATGCGTTCGCTGTGTGACTCGGAAAGGAGAGATCGCGCATTGTCGCTTGAATTACACGAAGCGACCTTGCACGAGCAATATCCGCTTTGACATGACTCCACGCAAAACGCACACACGTATCGCTTCGAAAATATGCTTTTTTTTTGTTTTTTGTTTTTTTTTCAATTTTATTTTCTTCCAGTCAGAGATTTTCCGCAACGTAGAAATGGTTTCCATTTCGAAACGTTTTTTTTCGTAAAGTTTGATTGTTGAATAATAATGGTGGATGAAAAAATTGTATTTTGGAAAACGTTTGTTTACGGCGGCTCGTAACGGCCTTTCGAAATGATATAGTTCAATTTTTTGTGTTTAATATTAGAACATTTTTAATGTTAAAAAATTTCGAAGTTGTTTTTTTTTTTAAAAACTCAAGTGTGCGCGAAAATTTTCTCAGATAAAAAAAATAGTTTGATAGATATTCTCTTCTCAACAACACAAGAGTAAAATAACGTTGATATATATATAGACGTTTTCTCCGACTCGAGCCTATATAGATACGTGCACGCACAATCTTTTTCTCTCTTATTCTCTTCCTCTTTCTCTTTCTTTCTCTCTCGCGTGTCTTTCCCGCCCGGGCTTCGTGTCACTTGAGAGGCGTATCACACATTGGGAGGACGTGAGTCGCCTTGAAAAATCGTGCTCGATATGTCGTGGCGGAACGAAGAAAAAGGGCCAGCACGTGAGGACTGGCTTGAAAGGCAATGGCCCCGGGGGGGGGAGGGCGGAGGGGGAAGGGAGGAGTGCGCACAGCGGTTCCCGATCGTTCCCCGATGGTGAGGCGCACCTGGTCTCGGATATGCGACTGGCAACGTTAGAGAGTTCGTAATGTACGCTCCCCCGCGTTCTTCCCTCCCTCCGAAAATTTTACGTGGTCGTGGGATAAGCGAAGATCGGCGACGTAAGTGAAATTCTCGCTCTTTTCGCGACTCTCCCGCCGGAATCCCAAAATCTTCGGCTCAAGTCTCGCGACTTCAAAGAGAGAGACTCTCTCTCTCTCTCTCTCTCTCTCTCTCGCAGCTTCCTCTTTCAAAAAAAGGACTTCTCTCGATCTCCTCCCGAACTTTTCTCCTCCCGCGGATTTTCCATCCCCGGGATATGGCGCCGGGTGTATCGATCCCTCTCTCTACTTCCTTGGCAGAAGCAGGTGTGCACGAGTGACGCAAATATTACGCGCGCGATTGGCTCGTTCCGAGAAAATTTTACATCGTTTCGCACGGGCAATGGATTGGAACACCGTGAATGAAATTCTCTCCCTTGAAACGTTTAGTGTACGTTTCTTTTTTTTTTTTTTTGATCTTCGCGATCAGGTCGACTCGAAAATCTTCCGCGATCGTAGACTTCAAAGAACATTGTCGGGAGGCGAAGAGGACCAAGCTTTTCGATCCCCGCAAACCTTTCGCAGATTTTTCACAAAACGCGCTTATCGATTCGCGTGTGTATCCGCGGGATTCGAATACGACTCTCGATACTTACAGACGGCCCCCTTGCACAGCACGCGTGCTGTGTTCGCCGTACGAAGGTTTCGAACGTTTGCCTTTGGAGTGAGCAAACATCGATCGCAAATAAAATCCCGACCTTCGGGGGGCCTTTTGGGAGAACTTTGTCGAAGATTTTACAATGGAAAACAAAAATTCTGTATAAAACATACCGTCGATTGTTTCTCGCTGTTTTAATATTTGAAAACAAGTGGAAACAAAAACCGTGAAAAATAGCAAATTGTAGCTTCGCGCGAAAAAAACAAAAAATCGCTCGTTCGAACTAATTTGTCTCTTCGAAAACAAACGACCCCCGTTCGTTCGTTAAACAACGTACTACGTAAACCTCACGCGGAGCGGAGGAAAAAGCGCAATTCCGTAAAGTCGGCCAAATGACGAAATTACACGCGGGGGTCGAGCAGCCCCGTGGGGGATTTCCGCGCAATCTCGCTTCCTGGGGGGGAAGGGGGGGAGAGGATGAATACGCACAGTTCTACTAACGGCGCCACCAGGGAGCTGTTTCGTGTGCTGCGGGGTCCATCACCGATCGCCGCCGGCCACGCACTGTGAGCGCACTGTTGGCTTTTAATGTCCAGCTGGCGGATTATTCCTCTCTGGAGGGTTAGACAAAAAAATCGAAGCTGCCGCGTAGCTACGTACGTAACGAAATCGAATATTGGCGCGGGCGTGAGATATATCGGATATTACACGCACACACACACACAGGCGAATAGAGGCTTCGAATCAATTGTTATACGATATAACGACGGGAAGGTTAACTATATATTATCCGCGTTCTCTCTCTCTCTCTCACTCTCTCTCTCTCTCTCTCTCTCTCATTTGTGTCGTCGCACGACGGAAGACGAAGCGCGTGTAAATTAGTGACTCGCACGTAATGAAACTTACGAACGTACGTTTATATCAGCCGGATAAAAATTATCAGAGATATAAAGATCCATTTAAAATATGTGAATTTTCAAATATAATGAATTTCAATAACGACTCTCACTCTTTTTCTCTCTCTCTCTCTTTCTTTTTTAATTAATTTCTTTTATTATAAAATATTTGCAAATTCGCCGACAATGAACTTACGCGAGTTCGATTTTCCACAGTACGTTTGTATCAACCGAACGACTAAAGATGTAGAAAGATTCATTTAGAATAATTTTCAAATATATGTACGTACACGTAATGACTTTTAACAACGATGATTTACGCACACACACACACACACTTTCTCTTCCAATTTCTTGAAAAAAAATTTGCAAGTTTATCAACAACGAGTATAAATAATATAACTGCTCGTGAAAATTTCAATAAATTTGGAAAAGAGCCAAAACGAGCAAATCTTGATGTTGTTGGCAAATATATTTGTTTGTTGAATTGTCAAACGTGTTCAATCCACGTTGGGATCTTCTTCGGTGACAATGTATTTGAAAAGAAATCGAAAGAAGTCCCCGATCACAGCGCGCGATTTATTGTGTCTAGCAGATTAGACGGTGTTGGATGTTGGTGTTGTCCCAACGTGGATTGAACACGTTGTATGACAATTCAATAAACAAATACATTTTTACCAACAACATCGAGGTTTGCTCGTATATATATTGGCGCTTTTCCAAATTTAACAAATATAAATAAATATGACTTCGCCAAAATTCTGTGACTCAAAATTCTTGCACGTCGTCTCGCGAAGTTACGTCGACATTATGCAAAACTTTTCGTGCGGGCGCGACTCACACAATTGCGCGAAATTCACGAAAAGAATGTCTCGCCGGACAATGCGCCGCGGCGTGTAAAAGCGGCGGCATCGTCCTGCGCTTGTGCTCGCGCCGCCCGCGTTGCTCCTTCATGCGGCAGTCGAATTTCTGGATGCGCCCGTGAACTTCGCCCTCGGGAATGCGGCGTTGTTCGGCCCGGAGAAATCCAATTGTTCGCCGTTGATTCCTTTGTAATCGGCCGCGAGTTCGGATATCTGCCGACCGCCACGGTCAGGTCGTAACATTTTAAAGGAAAAAATTTTCATTCCGGGATTGCACGATGCGCGTTTGGCGATTAGAAGAAATAGCCGGCGCGAACGCGCGAAACAAAAGGTCGGATTTAATAATGTGTTACTCGCGAAGAGAGATACACACATCGTGCAACCGAACGATGATGCACGCGAGATACGTATAACAGAGAGAGAGAGAGAGAGAGCCGGGGGAATCGATAACGCGGACGTTACGTACTACGTTCGGTTCAATAAAAGTTCGTGCCCCGCCGCGAGCTTTGTTTGCTCGTGCTTGTGAACGTCGAGGAAGATACAAAGCCCCGGAATCGGCGCGCGAATTAATGCAATATGTATATCACATGCGAGAAAAAGAATAAAAGATAAAAAAAAAAAAAAAAAAGAATTACAACGAAAGAAGATTGCGTTCTTCTTCTTTCTTTGAGAAAAAATTCATTCGGTTTTCTCTCAATCATTGTTCGTAATAATTCGCCGGTTTAGGTTTTTTTTTATTCGGTGAGAAACAAGATTTCTTCGTTAAAAGGATTCGCGAATACGTATATATAGGCGCCCGCGGCGCGGGCTTCGCCGCGAGATCCATTTTGCGCCGCGCCATGATATTCAGCGAGAAAAGTTACAAGCATCCTTATAATCCTTTTTGTAACCTATAAAAAGTTACGAAATACGATTTGCGTGAAATTATTCAAAATAGCCGAGGCCTTCGGAAACTTTCCACTTGAAAAATGTTACCGCGGATTTCGTGGGCGTCGCTTAAAAGCTTCGGAGCTTTCGCGCATCGCCGCGACGCAAACTTCGACTTTCGCACACACGCCGCAACAAGACACGTTAAAAATGCATCGAAAGTTACAGCGCGAGAAGAAATAACGCACCGAAATAAAATCTTTTTGACGTAGAGAAGATTATTATGTATATACGGGGAGGGGGGAGTGTCTGAAAATATGTTCGCGGCACGGCGCGAAGTGCGAAGACCGGATCGGATCGAACTGAACAAATATTACAAATCATAATTGTCATTTCGCAAACTTCGCATAATATTTATCTAATTATTAATTCATAAATAATAATGTGAATCCAATGATTGAACAAATTGTTTAATAACTCAACAAATATTTACGAATTTTGCAAAATGACAAATGACTCTTCTGTTCGGATCGATTCAATTTATTTTCATGCTTCGGCTGTGTCGAAAAGTTTTCTGACACGTACAGTCGTGTATATATATATATGTGTATACGCGATCACGAAATTACGTTTCTTAACAATACAAAAAATAATTGATAACGTTTGAAATCAGAACGCGACCTGTGTGAAAATCGCGAGACATCTATCTCACACGTACGTTATCGACAAGCCATAAATTTATATATATCGAGAGATATATTCTCCCGGAGAAATTCCTTGCTTCGCGTAAAATTGACAAAACAAAAAAAAAAAAAAGTCATGTCGGCCGGGAAAATAATCAGTCTTTGTTCTTACGAACTTTAATCGCAATCGAATCCCCAATTTGTCGGTATATAAAATGATTTTTACTGGTTATTACAAAATTAAACAATTTTTGCTACACAACATTTGTTTGCTATACAAAAATTATCTTGAAACGACGTGGATAGTTCATATTCGCGATTGTACTAATAAATAAAAATTGTTAAATATAATTATTGTGAGAAACAAAAAAAGAATCTCTGAAGAAGAAGAAGAAAACGGAAGTGCGCGGGCGCTTCTTCTACGTCACTTAAGAATCACTTAAGCAACCGACTAATTTCGACGTCTGACACACGTCGTCTTATGTATTTGTTTTATTATTAAAGCTTAGATATACATACAGAAGAGGTGACACGGAGAGCGCGGAGAGTGCTCAACTTTCCGGCGGGGCACACCGTTGTACGTCTTGGAATTGGTAACATTTGTCGGTGATTGGAAGAATTTACGAGGTTCTCTCCCCTTCGTCTGAAGCCCCGCTCTCACTTCCGCCTATTCCTCCACCGGCTCTTCCTCTCGCGCCGTAGCTACCGATAAATCACTTTCCCGACTCCGCGAGATTTAATATAACGTCAATATTCCCGGTGGCGAATAAAAAAGGCAGAAAGAGGGATATTCACGGGCCGAGTCCTCCTCCGCGCATCGCGGCCCACCGCGTGGCATACTCGTGCGTGACGCGGGATAAAACCGTTTTAAAATTGCAAATATGTCGCATGTCGCGGGGACACACATAGAGGAAATTTCTGCCGCCTTTCCTCCCCGGAATACGATTGTGGTATTGTAACAAAATTTCTTTAGAGGAAGTTTTACTTTAAACATTTATCGTTCGACCTCGAATAAACGGTTTGATCTCGAATAATACATGTTGAATAATAAAAGTTATAAAATTTTTTATTGCAATTACTGCTTTCAAAATGATATGTTATCAACTTTTTATAATTGAGTCCTATATAAAAAAAAGTCATTTGGACCGAGAAGTGCGCGTTTTCGAGCCGAATGTATCGCATCTATTGTTGCCTCTTTTCCGCGTTGCCGATTGGTTGGTTGGTTGATCGAGTCGAATCGAATCGGTAAGATCGAGAAAGTAAATAATGAAAAGCGATTTTGAGACAGTTCGTCGTATATGTAGAGAAAATTAAAAACGTAACTAAAGTCACGTGACAGGAAAGAGTAG